>NW_014333497.1:143304-148190 GCF_000341935.2 Cephus cinctus
CCTCACCCATCACCTTTCTCCAGAGTCCATCTCTATCATCTCTTCCATCGTGTCGTCGTCACGAGCCAGAGACGCAGCGAACTCAAACAGACGCGGGGAGCACACGTACGCGCGCAACCGAACGCCACTTGGACGTAATGGACCGGGTGCGTCGATGTGGATTTCGTAGAAATCGGCCGCCGGCCAGGAAGCGCAGACCCTCGAGGAAGCCATACCAGCCTTAAATGCGTCTTGGCGGGTCTTCCTGTTGAAACGTCACTAGCGAAATACTCCGTCTGGAGGCGAGAAGTCTCGACTGTGATTTTATTCAATTTTTACAATGTTATTCGCGTCTTCGCACATGTACGGGGAGGAGCGAGCGATTGCGCGAAACGCAAAGTCGCAGGGATCAACGCGAAGGATGACGAAAGATGCACTGCGAATTTCAATGTGTTATTCCCTATCCTTTCTATTGTAGCCACTTTTTGCACACAACCGTGTTGCTGTACCCACATATTCCAACGTGATTCTAAGTGACCTATGTGAACCTGGCATCCGACTATAAAAAAAATAATTTTTAAAATGCCATTCGATATAAATTTTGGGGCAAATTTACCCCAAATGTATCCCAAGGGCTGCGAAGATACAAGATTTTCATAATTCACTGAGACGGTGAGCTAGTTTGGCTCTGCGAAATTCTCTGATTCTCGATCGTTTGCAACCGACTGTCCCGCTATGCTATTCGCTTTCGTCCCTTTTTGCAATTATTATTATTTCTCAATTCGCACTCTATTTAAAATGACCGTTATGACCATTTGTATCATGAATTGTTTGCAATCCGTAGGATATACTTTAGTAAAAAGCTGTAGTATAATATTTTATTGGACTAATTTGAATTTCGACACGTAACAACACAGAAATAAATTTTTAATGTACTTGGCTTTAAAAAAAAAAAAAAAGATAAAACAGTGCATACACAACGTATACATAATTGTTTTCTTCGGCATTGATTTCAGTGACCCGCTTCATACGTTGTACTTATTCCTCGAAATAAATAAGGAAATGAATTTGTCTACGTTGAAGAAGTACTCCTGTTCTTGCAGTCATCGACTTTGTATCTCGCTAGAGGCCATCGTGTACTTCCCATCGATTTGTCTTCGAGAGAACGACGCTATATAGTTGCCCTACTTGGTCTCCGTACGAATTAACTTCATATCCCATAGCCGAAACCAACTTGAATGCACTTTCAAAAATATAAGAGATACGTCTTCAAGACGAGAGGGGCAATTTTCAATAAAAACGAGTCCGTTACCGGTGTGTAACGCTTTCATTTTATACACGCATTTGCATACAGGTCTGTCACTTGTGCCGAACTGAATTGACGACGCGCCCAGTGCTCTCGCACGCCAAAAGCGCCGCCGTCCAGCGTACCTGTATCCTCGCGCGTTGTACACGCGCGCGCTACAAAAATCTCCGTATTTCAATAGGTACTTGACTCAAAGTGAATCTTCCTGTCCGGTTCTCGTAACCCATACGCCGCGCCATAATGACACATGCAAGGCACTCAATGTCTATAGAAGATGCTGACCAGTGCCAACTTCGTATATTGCGTTATCACTTTCACGTAAATTTCACTTGCTTCTTTTCTTCTCTGCCGGCATTCATTTACAGCGATTTCAAAAGCTTCTTCGTTAAATGGTCGAACATTCGGTCCAAGCACGAAGTCACTTTGCGTCTTTTCAATATGACAATTCAAACATTCGTATGTCATTTTAACAGACGGTTCATTGTTTCATTAAATAATTCGATGCCGTTCTATTGACTTCTCATTGGCTAATTTCTTCGATGGTGTATACCTTTTGCGAAGGGCCTATAGCGTGGAGAATAACTTAATAAATCGATACACAACATTGCTTCTGTTATGCACGTACTCGCTATATCCCATCAGCAGTGCTTGCGCAATAGCATCAAAGGGACACGTATTGTACAAAGAAACTGGTTTTTTTTTACAAGTTTCACTGATGCCAGAAGGTTCTTATTTTTTGTAGCAACTTTTATTGAATATTTATTTACCGCGTAATTTTCCACATCGGCACACGGCGAATACAAATACTTGCCATCTTTTTTTTTTTCCAGGGATTGTTCTCTCCTCTCCACGATTTCACTTTACGCGAGAAATAATGATGTGTGCTTTCAATACTATTATCAGTTTCGGGTACAATTTCTTCAATTTCAGTGAGACTAACGTTTAGAGGATCGCTAGGAAAATCCTTTGGTACTTGTACCTTGTCCAAAAGGGTTGCAACTGATTTAACGGAATTTTCACTTTTATCCTCCTGCAGCTGTGGATTATCCGTCTGCACGTAAAAGCCTCACGATTCCCTGTAAAGACTTCGTGTCCAATTCAAAATTTGTCCTACCCTTATACCTTTAGCGTCTTTAAACGTCAACCCCTTCATCTCCCAAAAATATTCCTTCTCTCTCACTCTGCGTGCGAATGTGGCAGCGTGAATATTATCAATCGTCATTACTGAAGTCCAGAGCGGAAAATCTTTACAAATTTTTAGAAGATCAGTGGCCAAAATTTCGCACGAATATGGATTTGGACGGTACAAGCGAATGCTACGTAAAGTCGTCACTTTCGTGTGTTTACTAGGAATAGCAAAATATCTGGAAAGAAAAGTCTCTACCTCTTGCGCGCTTACCTTGAAAATATTTCCATCGACAAACTATCTTTACCAAAACGTGCAATATCGATGCAAACAATGCACTTTGGTGTACTGCCAGTATTATACCATTGCAAATACCCCAGAGAAGTATCCACATACGATTTTAAATATGCGTTATTGAAACCAAGAGCAAAAGCATGGAATAAGGCAAGAGAACAATCGGTAACTATTTCTTTAGGTACACCAGCGGAACGCAGCCATTCGCGCATCCTGTAGCCCAGAAAATTGGCATCGTGTTTCTCAGAGATCATTTGAAAAACTTAATAGGATTTTCCTATTAAATGACCTGCTTGGTACAAAAATATGATTTTTGGAACAGTAAGGTTTTGGTATCGTTTTTTTTTTTAAGACCCCATTGCGTCAACACTTGCACTGAAAACAACATCGAATTTCAAAAATTCTTTATACAAGAAAATTGGCTCAGGACTCCAATACGTGATGTAAGAGACATGTCTATATTTCTTTTTGTTATTTATACCGGGGAATAATATTTTATATTTCAATTGTAAGACTGTTGCGACGGGATCTTGAAAATTCTTAACACCCGATTCTTCACCCAAATACAATTCCTTGACTTGGCCTAAACTATCCTCCTCCTTGTGCATGTAAGAAGGCTCTAACGTCACCGAATTCCATAAGATCGTTCGTTCGTTTTCTTCGCCACGAGCAGGTTGACGTACCTCGTAAAACCTTAACAATACTTCGTCTTTCAGAACCACGTGTTTGTCGATTTTCTCTTTCAGGCCAGATTCGCGTAGGTTCGTAACTGTGTAAAAAGTCATTACCATAAGAAAGTATAAAGAATAGTACACTTGGATTTAGCAGTGAGAACGATATACGCGAACGGTCCGTTCTGTTACGTATCGAGTGAATTAACATCGTGTCGACGTTTCGGAACGAGGAAATCATAATCGACTGGATCTCGTTGACTGTTAACTCTGAGCTTTACTTATCTCATTCGCACGGTACACGAAAAACGCCTCCATGACTTACGAAGTCGCCCCTACATTATTAACATTAATTCCATTACATTAATTTTCCGTCCGAGTTTTGCCATTTTCGTCAAGAATCACGCATGGGGGCACTACATTTTTTCTCACCTGGCACCCCCACGCCTTATTTGTTAATCAATACAAGACAGCAATTAAATTCGATCTATAGAAACTAATAAGCAATTAAACAGCACGAAATTATAATAATTTAAAATCTCCAACGATACAATGGGTAACACAGCTTTACCAGGGTTGCGATGTCGTACGGATCACGTGGATATTAGCGAGGCGGTATGTATGGACTTTCCGTTTTCCTCGTAGCCTACGTCATCGCCGTGTCGATTCGTGAAAGCTCCCGAAAGATGACAGTACGTCAAACGCAATCGATGAAATATATCAGATACCTATAATAGTCCTGCGTACGTAATATACCTAAGGTGGTTCTAACGTGAATGTAAAAGCGAGTGCAGCCGGGCCAAAGCGAAAGCACCCGATGCCACGGCAGTGAACGTGACACGCTGACCAAATTCAGAGTCTGAGGATACTGAGGACACCGTCACGAAATACTCATACGTGTGTATATATATAAAAGACCTGAAACGGTGTCTTCGACGTGGCTTGGAACACACAGAAAAATGTCCGCGTTACGCACTTGAAGCTGCACGCATTACCCAACCTTCCCACCCGTTCCAAATTACGTCGATCCTCCCCACCAATAGTATACAGTCTCACGTTACCTATTACCAATTACATTGCCAACGTAGCAAGCCTAAAGTACTGCGAGCACGATGTTTCACGGTGAATCAACGATTCTCGACACGCTTGAACGAAATAAACAAAAAAAAAACCTAACAAAAACATATGGCCATCGAGCAGTATACTTTTATTAGAAGATCGCCATTCGAATGTACAAAACGACATTGTACCCGGCTGACTGCCGTTATCTCCCGTGCAAATATTTCGACAGATTTTCAAAACTTTCTCCCATGAATATATCGAGAATCGCGGACGGCATGCACAGGCCTTAATAATTCTTAAGACAAACGCTCATGGCCGGACCGACAAGTAAGGCGACAAATATCACGTTACGCAATGCCCAGGACGACTGATGAATCCGCGCTCGAATCGCCACGCGGGTAGATTTTGAGGGTGTGTGAAGACAAAAATATTTTTTCTCTTTGCCGTA
>NW_014333497.1:148728-155855 GCF_000341935.2 Cephus cinctus
CCCCCCACCCCGCCAACCCTTTACCGTATTTCACCATTTTACGTTTGTCTCGCGAGATCGATCTCCTCGCGATGACAAAGGACGACGACGAAGCGACATGCGAATGAGGTTGCGACACACCCCTCCTTTCGTTTCGCAAGAGAAAGAAGAGAAAGTAAGGGATGAGAGAAGAGAATAAGTCCCTGATATGGGGGGAGGGGGGGGGCGGATGTGGCATGAAGCGCCAAAGTGGAGTCTGGGACGAGCAAGCAGACGACTGGAAAGGGAGGAGGGAGAACGATCGTTGCTAGGCTAACGCCGACGCCGACGTCGTCCGACGTCCCTGTCCCGTTACCATGATGACGTAACGTTTTTGCGTCACGACACCCCCGGAGACCACTCCGACAATTTCTCAAATATAATAACGACCTAGCAACAGCCCGAAATATTCCCAATGAGAGCGCGAGCTCGGTAGACAATTTTTTTTTTCGAAATATTTTTTTTCCAAAATTCACCACTTTTTACAGGCCCAACGTCCACCGAAATGCGTCACGAGTCAGCGTACAGCATACGCAATGCTCTCCTGGTGCAGCGTCAATTGGTCAAACTTTCATACGTCCATCAACAGGTGGGAAGGAGATCGCGATGAAGCTCCGTCGGACCCACGCGACTCCTCCAAGTTCGATGAGAGCGTCGCGACGCGTCCTCCGTACTCCGTGTATCGCCTTGCCCGTCCTCGTGCCCGATGAGATTTCTCGAAGCGCCAAGACAAATATATCGCCAAGTAAAGTATTGCTAATCGGTAAGAGCGATATCACGGCGTAGACGGAATATCGCTATGCGTGTCGCTTTACGGCTTTACGGTACCGTGTGTTCGCGGGTAGTTCAAGTGTTCGTATGTTTGCGTAGGTGCTCCAGAGGATTGGCTAAGAGAGAAAAGAGTGGACATAAGAGAGAGGGAGGAGAAAGGGGGGCAGCGGTCGGGAGACATTAGTTATCCGCTTGGTGGAATCGTCTTCCATAGCTGCCGAAGAAACAACAGCGGAGTGAAACACTGGCATGTGGCTTCTATAACTCTATAAAATATATATATATATATATATATATATATATATATATATATAAACTTATGTACTTCGTGTGAGCGATAGCATTCATTCATGGATTCCTGTACGCACGTCGTGTATATACTCGCTCTCTGTTCTATACTCGATGCACTAGACGCTTTTCCCTATCTGACTCTCTCTTTCTCTCTCCCTCTCTCTCTTCCTCTTGTGTTTCCTACTTTCGGTTCCACTGCTGTATATACACAGGAGAAACGTGCGTTACTCGATGGCTACTCGGTCCGCGACTTCTTGCCGACTCTTTCCCGTTACGTCGATTATATCAGATACAGCTCCGTGTGGGTTACAGGGCTTATATATAAGAGACATTGGATAGGTGGAAATTGAATAGAGACATTTATTCGTGAGATAAGGATATAATCTACCTGGGCAATCCACATGGAGAGGGCATCCACTTGGTTATCCTACAAATAGGGATGTATTGTGTATTATTGTGGTTATCGCCCAAGACCCTCGGGAAAGCAGACCGTGACTCGTCTTTTGTTCGAAATTACGTAACCCTCTATTAGGGAAGAATTTCCGAAATTTCCGCCCGGCTGTGTGTGGGGTAACACCGAAATCAGCTGAGGGATGCACACCTATCGCGTTTGACAGCTGTCACGGGAGCTTTTGGACTGTTTGTAATCGTAGCAACAAAAAAATGTTTCGTCGAACTGTCAGTTCTGACGAAAGTTGGGGTAGATTTTTATACTACACCTGCAATGAGTGCGAGAGAGAGGGACTTATGCGCGTTCGCGCGCGCAGGACAAGGACACACGGTATTGATGGTGCGAAATTCACCTTTCCTCGTGGACGAATGCCTTTTTTATAACTGAAACTTAATGTACTCGACTTGAAAATCGTTACTTAAAAATTGACCAAACGTATGAAACGGTAGATACGTGGATAATAAACTTTTCCTCCGGAATGTACGGTTAAGTCTTTCGGAGTTGCGTTGTTCGAAAAATGTATACGCTTCTGTAACTTTACACAGCGAACACGTGTATCAATCCTGATACCGAAAGACGCGACAGCGAATTCCGTTAAATATAACAAAAAAAAAAAAAAAAAAAAAAAAAAAAAAAAAAAAAAAAAAAAAAAAAAAAAAAAAAAAAAATTTAATTACGATTTATTTTGAGAAAGTCAACAAGACCCCCAGTTGCATAAAGGCCATTCCGTGTCCCAATATCCACCTGCGGCGTTATTCCCAAATTCCATAATTCCCCGTGTTGTATATTGCCTATTTGTATATTGTGTCTGCGCTGCAAATTCAAATCACGTATTTTCTATCCTCGCTATGGATAGTCACCATGTTGCACGCTTGCAAGTGCGTTGCTATCTCCATCTATTCCAACGTAAAAATAACACAGTTTAAAAAGTGCTTACCGTAGGGTATACAATAGGGAAATAACACACTTGAATTTGCAGTGTGATTTACGTATCAATCGCCCAATCTATAAATACCGTACCAATATTTATTCCGGAAGTCGTCAGCTGTTCGCCGTTACGCGATCTTTCAATTTACACGTGGTCCTTTCTCGTCTCGCCTTTTCATTGCGCGCACGCCGTACACGCCCGTCCCCAAGCGACGGCGAGGGGATCGAGCATCGTTAAATGTCAATAGACGAAGAACAAATCCAAGACACCCGTCAGCGTCCTGTCGCCGACAAAAAACCCATCCAAGGCCAATGTCAAACGCAACCAAATTATCTTCAATCCGCAACTCACTTTAACATAAAAAATTACCGGTTTCCCACTGTCCCAAATTTGGACAACACTTATAAAAAAACACAGGTTCAACGTCAAAGTTAATAAAAAGAAACAGAATCGTCCTAGCACCTCGGCCGACCCCCGATACCAAAAAAAAAAGGAGCCTCAAGACCAAAGAAACATAAAGAATAGAAGAGACAGATGTTCCTTACACGAAATTCCAAAGTGATCTATTTTCAGTACTGTCGCACGCAAGATGGCAAGCCGAGAGCACGCTCGCGAGTCGACATTACGTACACGAGAGATACGCGTATGCCAATTTTCAACGTGCACGCCCGCCATTTCATTTCATTCCCGATTAGCCCTGAAAGACATGGCGACCCGATGTAGGCGGGGGGAGGATGTTATGTCACGCGTGAAAGGCAAAAAAAAATCTCTCCGCGATCGTTACCGACGCTTAACGTCAGGCAAAGGAGCGCATGCCCTCGCGAACTGCCCTGGCTTAACCGTACAATTCTCCATTCCTCCCGGTAGTCCCTTCATCCCCTGGACTGTTCATTTTCTTTTTTTAACTCATTAATATACACCTCTCTCAAACGCCAATAATATATCGCTTGTTCTCAAAGTCACGCGAGGATACGCGTAAGTGCACGCAATATTTGGCCAAGTTAACTCAATCCTATTATATATACATACATACATATATATATATATATATATATATATATATATATATATATATATATATATATACATACATACATACCTACATAAATACAGCGCATAAGAAGAGACATGGCGCTCGGTTTGCATCTAGCGATAATATAAAGAAAGTGCAACGAACGCAATCGCCTTGAGCCGAGTGCGCGTGCGCCGGGCGCCTTCGTCTCCCGCTTGACAGAGAACGATGCCGATACCGACGATCGTCATATCGCGATGCCGAGGATAATAATTATGACGACCGAGGTACCCGTCACGTTCGTGTAGAACGACGTGTACGCACAGGAGGTATGACGGCGAGGTTAATTACCAGAAGGAGACGGTCGATGATGTGGCAGCTCGTTTTCACGTCCATATCCAGTAGGATGGGATGACGTTTTATACGCGCGGCGTGACTTTCTTTAAGAAATGGCAGGCGACGCGCCCCGGTCGAACCGGTTTTTCTCCCGCATTTCGGTCCCGCGTCCCTACGGCATTTCCCTCGATGTCGTCGGCGAGTATCGTTCGATCTATCTCGGAAATAAAAGAAAAAAAAAAACAAGTATCGTCTCTTCCGTCTCCGATCCCGCTTTAGGAACGTCGCGATACCCTCGCGAGGACTCCGCGTCGATATCCCGTAGCCGCGCGATGGTGGCCATGTAAAATGACCGGAAACAACCGTTAACCGACTCGCCTTGCCGTGACGTCTGGCGTCACACGTGGACGTCGTGACCGGAGTGCCGATAATGGTGATTAGGCGTGTTCCGAAAAAAATAGACCGAGGGAAAGTGTGCCGTTTCACGAAGATACACGAGAAAGATATTATAATTGCGTGGAGTTCGAGAGAAGATAAAAAGTCAGCAGGGATTTTCGAGCCGAGCGAGACACGGGTGCCACGGAAGCCTCGTAATCGCGAGGGATATTGAGAATTTTCCAAGATGGAACGAAAGACAGAGAGGAGAGAGAGGGGGAAGAAGAGAAGTAATAAAAGGTTTATTCGCCAGACACCAGACACTCGTCGTAAACAAATAATCGATCAGAGAGACTGGCCGGAGCGCGTAAATGACAGTAAGGGGGAATACGACACGAAGTCCGACATTAAGGCGAGCACTAAAGTCAACATTCGGTGGTAAGGCCGCGTGCGCTCGGAGGCTCTCTCGTCCAGGCAGCCTGACCTGCCCCAAAATGTCGCTGAGTCGGGCGTGTATGTATAAGCGTGTAGGTTAGGTCCGTGCGAGCGCTGAAAAGAGGCAAAAGTAAGAGTGCGAGAGCGTCGGTAGGCGTAATGTCTGAAAGGAAGGTTAGGTCGGCTCGGGTTAGGCAGACAAATAAAGGACAAACCGCCAGTAAGAGCGAAGAACGACGATATTCGACTGAGCCGAAACATAATCCAGTAAATCGACGTTAAAGCAAAGTACACACGAGTGAGGGGGACGGTGGGAGAGATCACCCCCCGATCTCTCTCGCTCGCCGCTTCGATGCCGGTTAAGGCGGCAACCTGGCCGAGAATGAAACCAGCGTGTAAAGTCAGCAAGCTGGAGCGGAGCGCGCTCGCGTCGTCGTGAAGGCGAGCAGAGGGAGAGGCAGACCGTCGGCCGGCTGCTCCGAGCTCTCGCGAAATCGATACACACGCGCGCAAATACCGTCGACGGGGGGTTACGACGTAGAGTTTTGCACGACGGTGGGTGGTGGGGAACGTGAACCGTCGACGAGGAGGACGAGGCAGGGGGCTGAAGGGGGGAGCTGCCAGATATCGACCAGTCTACGAAGGACAAGCGTCGGTTGAGGACAGAGGTCAAGGTCGCCCCATGTACCACGCCTGCCTGCCTACTGCTACCTGCTTCACCTACCAGCCGCCTTTCCTGGGTACCTGATACTGCCGAAGCCACCTAGTTCTGGCCAATCGCCGCTACTCAACTAATGGGATATATTACATCGACAGAGGCGCCTCCGTGTTCTGGACATACGTTACGCGACTGTCGACTAAAGTCACGGATCAATCGACTGCATGCTCTGCGCCCTGATGCTTCGCAGGAGTTCCCAGCGTAACGAGCGAGTCGCCCGTGGAATCCTTTTTCAATGTAATCGTGGGTAACCCCGCAGGGGTTGCGCCAAATAAAAATGCCCGAGCCCTTGGTGCGTAAGAGACGAGGCTTGAGAATCCCACGTCGAAAACGGATAAAGTTTAACGCAGGAGAGGCGAGTAAAGCGCGATAAAGCCGAGGAGAGAATGAGCGGCAAGAGCGGCAGACAGACTTATCGATCTCTTCCAGCGGTGTTGAGGAAGGCGACTCTGGGTACTTTCGCGCATAAAAGACGTACGGGAAGAGGGCCCGGCCCGAACGCCCTGGAACGGTCATCGTATGTGTGTTTCGTGACGCGGGCGAAACAAGAAATAAAAGAATAACGTATCGTCCATTAAATCCCAGTTGCGAGATTACCATAATCGCGCATAATATAATACCCGGTGTATTGCAAGTGTATCGTTACGTAAGAAGAATAAAAGTATGGAAAGAAAAAAAAAATAAAAAAAAAAAAAAAGAATCAACCACCACTCGGCATGCCAATCCTTTTTAATTAGTTACCAATTAAAATTCAAAGATAACCTACGTCCATTCGCGTCACCCCGTGTCCTCCCCCCTCTGCCCGGTTAATTGCTACAGCCAGAACTTAGAGGCCAATTAACGCAAAGATAACGGGAATGCGATTGGGCAAATTTTAATTTTCCAAAAATCAGACTGACTTTACCGCGAATCTCGAATGACTTTCCCTGGTACCGATGCGACGCCTCAAAGTATTGATATATCGGCCTCGAGATTCCACGTGAGGTTCTGCCGTAGAGTACTTTTGAAACGGGCATGGCCTAGCGGGTATTTGGGTAGCTATATCGATTAGGTTACCATGGCAGTACTTAGGAATATCGAAAGCAATGACGAACCCGCAAACAATCGGGATTGGTCGTGCCAGAGTAGGTGTCAAGTTTTATCAGAGAAGAAATCAATCACGATCCGCCGCCGGGTTATTTAGCATGGATGCCGTGGCGTCCCCGGAGAGGTGGTGCCGTCATCAGAAGCGTCGGCGTCGGCGTCGCGCCTGCGTCGGCACCGATCCAGCGTGTAATATAACGTCGACGGCGCAGAGAACGCTCTCGGACATCCCCGCGTTCCGCGCGGGCTCAAAAGTAAAAATAATAATGTCCGCGAATCGTCAGCTGTTCTTTGTTTATATACCAAGGATTTTAAATTAATATTCGACCGTGAGACCATTGCGCGTAACATTAACATTATTCCGCGAGAGACGCCATAATCGAAAGTAATCGTAGGCTGTTTTCAGAGCTGATCCCGGCTTTCGGTACGATCGTCGTCATCGCTATTATAAGTAGTGCCAATGAATTAAGCATCCATCGTTATCGTTATTATTACGACGTAACGATTTCACATAAAGAATTTCGTGAATTAACGAAATCTCAGAATACTATCTTACCATCAGAAAATTCTCTCTCTCGCGCGATTCGCCCGTCCATTACTAGGTATCAGCAGAAGCGAGCACAATGGGTCTAATGGATTCTCAATTTGACAAGACCCACTCCTACCTAGGACAAGACCTATTCGTCTTGTCCTCCTCCTCCCATGCACC
>NW_014333497.1:155973-158785 GCF_000341935.2 Cephus cinctus
CCGTCAACCATCATGAACAAGCAAATTCGAAGCGCCCAGAACGCGTCCTTGGCCGACGCGCGTCTCTACCACGGGATAATCGGCAAACGGCTGTACGGCGGATTTAAGACGCGTAGCCCTCGACCTTACGAATAAATCTCTAACGTTCGTCAAAGGACGATCGCGGCAACGTAACGTCCTAATTTGGTGTTCGCCGAGTGATTCAGAGAAACGGCCGCTGCCGAGGTAACCTTGACCCACAATCAAGCAACCGAAAGCCATCTCGGTTCGCCGATGCGTCCATTGCGACAATTCCTCCCTTCCCCCTCTCTCACTCACTCACTCTCTCTCTCTCTCGCTCTCCTTTATGTCTAACTCTATTAACGTCGACAATGAGATATGCGCGCGTACTCGCGACCGTTTCCTGCTCGTCCATAAACCGCCGCCTTCGCTCGTCCCCATCGCGTCCAGAGAGAAACGACTGTCCGGCCCAGTAAAAATTTCGACAATGACAATTCATACCGAGAGACACTGCCGAGACCCGGAGTATATAATACAAATTCATGTTACGCCAGGCAGTCGAGTCTCGTGGAGGGCAACACGCTACAGTACATGACTAACGGCATTATAGACGCAACAAAAGTGGCAGGATCCGTGGTATAGTCCGTTCTTATAGCGATTACGAAACATTGCATAGACATAAAACGATCGTAGAGAAGCTCTTCTCTTCGAGTGAGTGACAAAGAGAAGCTAGGTAAAAATAGTTAAAATTTAGCAAGTATATGTATAATAATTTCTAGAGGGGATAACGGTAACGAAACGGATTAAAAAAAAAAAAAAAAAAATGGAAAATAAATCAGTATTACAACGAAGGTATACCTGAATAATCAAAAACGCGTGTATAGGTTTTTGTTAAAGAAAATAAGGAAACGACGTTAGAGGTCCTCCGGTTGGGAGACTTTACACTGGGGCTTCTCTCTCTCTCTCTCTCTCTCTCTCTCGCTCTCGCTTCAACGCGCGCGCAACAAGCAATAGGGAAGGGTTGTGTAACCCGTAATCATTTCCACGGCCTTCCAGCGTGCAACTTTCTAAACAAAACGGCCTACCAGCGAGCCGCACCGGTGTCGATTGAGTCACACGGCCGATAGAACCAGCCAATTGGGAATTGACAAGGGACTCGAGGAATTGTCAATGACGTATATTGTGTCTGCGATCTCTGCGACATACTTATATATGTGGAAGGAAGGAAGACCCGTGCCGTAACGAAAGAACGAAGGTAATACATGAAAGTGACACGTCAAATGAATAACAAGCCTTTGGGAATCGACGAGCCAATTTCAGTGGCAATTACGTTTCGGTGCAATCAATGGACTGGAAACGTAACGCAGGTGTCTTTTACTCCTAGAACGTTAGGACGCCGTGCAATACCTTCTGCGAACGCTTCCACGACGTTCACGCATCAAAATGCGGATCCGAGTACACGACTCGTGTGACACCTTATCGTGGCAAATAAAATGAACTAACGAATTACATGGAGAATCGTAAAACAGTGCAACACAGAAATAACTGTCTGTAACCTAAGAACGTAACAAGACATAACGATAAGTCGATAGGCGAACGACAGCGTCGCGAGTGATGACGTCACTTGGACGTTTCGAGGTGTAACCGCCGTGTATACAGGAGGCGTTCGAGAATTAAAAAAGAAAGAGCAGCGCCCCTTCTTTACCCGTAAAAGAGACGTTCGAAGCGCTTACTCGTTCGATAAGTCCTTCGGTGACGTTGGCGCCCGTGACGAAACGCGTGACGGAGGTCGTCGTTACCGTGGCTGACGGAAATGGCGGCGAGGCCCGATTTCGATACAAGAAGGCCTTGAGACACAACCGTAGGTACTCCGGCGGTTCCTCGGCGTTACAAAGATTTAACTCGACCAGGTAATTAAGCGTGCATCGCCACGAGGATAAAGCGAGAACCGAGAACGAAGATCCGCACAGAGAATGAACCGTCTGTCACCGGTAAAGCGGCTGGCTCGTATTTGTATACACACATTGCGACGAGCAGTGTTGCGTCTACGTGGCGATCAAAGAGACAGGAAGAAAAGAAAATATCAAAAATTCACGTGCAACGTTGCTAACGAGAAGACGCGCGCGCGAACCCCGCATGGCGGAACAGGGGAGTCGGAACGGCGCACCAAGGATTCCATAGTCAATGTCCTCGTGAGCAGCGATGCACGCGGAAACGAGGAGAGCCGAGAATGAGACTGAGAACGTGAAGGGGAAGGGGGGGGCAGAGGAGGAGGGTGCCACGTTAGCTCGGTGGCTAACGCGAAGAGAGGTTAGGGAGATAGAGAGGAGGCATTACACTTAATAAAATGTGAAGGGTAGAGAGGAGAAGGGCGCAGCGGCGTCGGCGTCGGCGGCGGCGGCGGCAGCGGGAGTGACGGCCTTGGCGAGCGATTCGCATTGGCGCGACTCCGTTGTTTCTTTTTACCGTAAAATCGGCTATTCTCTTGTCCCGCCGTGAAATAAATACATTTTCACGAGACACCCGGTACGTACATCGAAAAATCAAACCACGAGAGTCATCCATCCCACAGTGACGAAGTCGATCGGTAACGAAGTCAACCGGTCGATACCGTCGACCAGGTTGAAGCGAGACAAGAAACGATCGCGCTCTGTCGTCGATGACGACAGAGGGTTAGGGAACGAACGAGGAGCCAGAGAGACGAGGTATTGCTTTACTACCGGGAAGAAATGCCGGCGCCGACGTGGAGGCCGAAGCGTCGACCGAGCAGCATATTTCCAAGCAAATGATGGCGGACCGGAGAACGGGGGGG
>NW_014333497.1:159319-182672 GCF_000341935.2 Cephus cinctus
GGGGGGGAGGGGGAGGGGAGAGGGGGGGACCCTCGCTCGTCGACTCGTTCGTTTCGCACCGAGTGACTGGAACGAGCCGTTGCGCAGCGAAAGATGATGCAGACGGGACTGCGAATTGTGCTCGCCAGTGACCCTGAAAGAATACCGACGCCATAGCGATATGATATAACGTCGAATGCTCCCAGAGTTCAACGCAGTTGCGCCGAAGGCTCTATACGCTGTCTCCTTACGTTCTTTATTATCGGGATACGATTGACATATACGTGTTCCTTATAACCGGTGATAGCTTGAACGAAGCTTTTACGCTCGATGCTCGCCGTTTCTCATAGTTTCCCGCGCACGTCGAAACCTCGTATTCTCGCACGATTATTCGATTCTCAGGAAGCATTTTAGCCACGTGACCTCACCGTCGCGTTCTTATTTCGAATAGAGAAAAATAGCAGGGAGAGATCCGTTCTCCATTGTCCGGCAAGTTTTGGTATAGACCAAAAGCGGGGGTCCCACCGTACGACCATAATGGAATGTCTTTGTCAGTGGCAACCCGTCATGGAAAAACAAAAAAATTCGGGGGAGGGACGAGGCAGCGACCGAGGGGACGATATCGAAATGACACGAGATATCATTTTACAGGCACGACGGCGCTCGCTCTCTCTCTCTCTCTCTCTCTCTCTCTCTCTCTCTCTCTCTCTCTCCCTCCCTCTCGTAAGAACAAAAAGCTATGTTTCGGTATTTAGCGAAGTTTCGTGGCAAACCCCATCTTCGTCCCGCACTTATGTATCATCGATAACGAGACGTATTTTCTTTGTCCCTTACGTGGGTGTCGTCGATAACGAAGAGTGCTCTCTTTGTAGTTACGTCGAGGATCATCGATAACGCATTTTCTTTGTTCCGTTGACTCACGAGAATACCTAGAAAGTCACCCTTGCCAACTGTCAGTGTCTTTGTGGAAGGAAAAAAAAAAAAAAGATTAGAATGATAAAACAAAATTTTTTTTCTCGCGAACCATCATAAACGACTAACGAGAAAATGACGGACGCGCTTTCTTTGTTTTCGAATTCTCGGATACTGCGGTAAGGAACAACCACGCCCCCCTCCTCCCCCATACCCCCCCAAATTAAACAAACTTCCTTGCCAACTTCCTTACCATATATCGCAACGAGATGGATATGAGCGTTAAAGAAAAATGAAGGATCACCCTAAAGCGCCGAACCGTTCTCGAATTCATGAAATCGTAATTACGTACTTGAAATGAAAGAAAGGTAGAAGAAAAAATTGCAATCCCCGTATGTCGAGCAAATAATAATTTCATTGCCGACCCTCTCTCCACGAATCTCAGCGTAATAAATAACTTCCTGACCGTGCACACGCCGCGATTCCAAGAAATCTCAGCCCCATAAACGCATTAACGTCAAGAAACCAGCGCTTCTTTGTCTTCCGACCGAACGGTCTTCGGAAGGGCGCTCGAAGGAATAAAAAGAGGAAAAAGAAAAAATAACGAAAACGAAAATCCCTAGGAAGTCCAAGAAGACTGGTGTTGCGAGGCGCCGTCCTGCCCGAGAAGCAAAGGCCTCATCTAATAATCGTGAATGAAGGTAAGTCTAAAAAGAGATTGCCGATCCGAGAGACCATTCCCGTCCACGGGGAATAAAATCCCCCAACGAACTGCTGAATATGAGCCACGTGCATCCCTGAGCAAAGTTTCCCGTTTACCTGGCGCCCAAGAAGTGTGCTTCTACGAATTGATAAGACCATGTCCACGATATGTACGTATGGACGCACGAGCGATTCGACCCGATCACCTCATTCTATAATTACTGTGTCACTGCCATTGTCTCTTGAGTAAGCGTCGAGCATTATTTTCTTCATATCGGACTGACGTTCCTCGTGGGGATAGGATGACGACCGCTACCTGAACGCAATAGGACATACGACGGGGGAAAGCGGTAAGCGGTCGAGCATCAGTCGCAGAGATAAAATACTGAACAGAAGGGAAAATAATGCGACGGGGTAAATACGCTCTCGTGGCATCGGTACGTTATGTATTCCATCCTTTTCGTATATAGCGCGAACGAACGGACGCCATTGCTGTCGTTCGATCGCACAGTCGTCGCTTCGACTGGAAACTGTGACGGCGTGCTTTTTTTAAATTGAAAAAAAAATAGAAAAATATATCGGTCACACTGAACAGGGTCATTTGCTCGTTTGACTCGACGAGATACAGATGCCGGACAAGATAAGGATTCAGGAACAAAGCAGGATCACGGAGCCATTACGGAATTCTAGTTCAACGATGATCGTTTAGTGTCCTTGGTTCTCTGCGACGTAGCTTGCCTTTCGAATTAGTAGCCTAATGACGGCGACAATCTAAACCTTACAGATATCAATTTTCAAATGGCATTTCGCGAAGCTTTACGCTGTGCAAACGTGATTCACAAAAATTGGAAATGGCTCGTCAGTGGATAGGCGCTATGCTTGCTAAGCATATTAAAAAGATCGTAAGGGGTATAGAGATAATCGAGAATGGGAGAAACGAAATCTATCGAGAATTATTCTCGACGCAGAGAAGAGAAATGAAAAATAGCCTAAAGAAAATCCGACGTCGGAACGGTCTCGTTACTCCGGGATGATAGAGATGATATCTGTCGATTCTTTTTACCTCGAAAACTGACGTGAAACGGATGAGCGTGGATAACAGCAAAGCCAAGTAAATGTACGAACTTTCGCGTAATGCCGTGCCATTATTTTTCAATGCCACGACGTTCAGGTAATAAAGTACTGGCCGCAGTAGGTTACGTTTATTATACAACAACAATGAGATTACCTATGTTATTGCACTTTCTCTTCGGTAGGCAAAGAGTCCGCAACGAGACAGCGGCATCTTAATGCCTTGCAACGAAGAGGAAGGAGTCTTTCTTGGCTATTGCGAGCGATCCTTTAAATCTTGCACAAAAGACAAGGTAAAAAAAAAAAAGATGTCTGACACGGGACAACGGACTCTGATGAAAGGAACGGCAGAATGTGAAAAATCAACGGGTCTTTTGCTGCCTCTCTAAGAAGAGTTCTCGAGGAAAAATCTCATGTGGGAATAAGAGCCAAGAAAAATGATTATTCAATTGCGCCTGAAAAGAGAAAAAGAGACGCAAAGTGTTTCGGAGAATCCTTTGCGTCCATTCTTTCCGGATTCTCAACCCGCAGTTGGCGCACTGTTATTGTGTCTTTTGTTTGACGATTCGTACCGTATGATTCGCAATGCTACAAATGGTCGTTGCAGTAGTGTTGATTCTTCTTTTTTTTTTGGTGTGCCACGTTATGGAGAACGACCCCGGAAGAGTTTGCTTTTGCACGAGTGGATATGGGGCAATAATACATTCCGAGCCAAACTCATTATTTTACATCTTGGGCCACCAGGGCCATCGCACGACTAGCCGGCGTAAGGATTGAATTATTTTTTTTCAGCTACTCCCGCTCCGCTTCTAATAATCGCTTGTGGAACGTGAGTCAATTAGCCGAATGCTAAGTAAAGCTTTGTTCACTATGAAAAAGCTTGCGAAACTTTCAGTAACACCGATTGAGTATCGAATTAATGACTAGAGCCTATAATCGAAGTAAGTCGGTTACCGGACAAATTTAATCTCCAAAATCACACTGTAAAAGAAGACGGTCTTTAAAATAAAGATACGCGGTCACGAAAGATTCTGCTGTAAATTGTGTCTAACGCTTGGTATATACCTAGATAAAGAAACAAATGAAACGATAATGGTGTAATACAGGAGGAACCGTTAATGGCTGTGTTACAGTAAATACGGCAACAGAGTTCTGCTGCGACACAAATATTAATTTTTCCTTTGCACCATAAACAATATTACATTGAATCAGAAACTTTTGGGATTCCTTTGACGCATATCTGAAGTCTCTTACACTCTTCTAACCGAGAAAATGGATGAGTGTTTGTTCGGAGTTCAAAAAGGAAAAAAAATTTTCCTCAGAATTCTGTGAATCATGGAATTGTGCAAACGCCTTTACAGTTTTCTCAAAACTCGCCTAACGAGACATGCTCCGAAGCAATTAATTATTTCTTACTTTTTTTTTCATAACTGTGCTATACTTTTTAGCAGCGTCCAGCTCTCTTCGTATCTAGATATTTGAAATTTCGTGTATTTATTTACACCGCTGCAAACGATAACTAAAGATAGACAGACGTATTTACGAGGTCCCGAAACGATGAGTAAAAATGAGTTATTTTGTTTTTAATGGACAGTTAGCGAGTTCTAGCATCTTATGGAAAACAGAATTCGTATTGTTTGTAAGGGAAGAGGGAAAGCTTGTGCCTCAAAAGAGACTGATAATATGCCGGATATCCCACTTGCCAGAAAATTCATGATAGCAGTTTCATTTTCTACCAAACTACTGGAGTAGCGGAGCAAATAAATAAACTCAATCAATTCCTATGAAATAGTTGTACATCCCTTTGCAACAATTTTAGTTTATGTTCATTCTAGACAATAAGAAAATTCTCTGTGTAAGAATATACATAACACCATGGTCTCGAATGGTAAGAAAATAAACTTGAGTAAACGCATGAAGTCTATTGTAGAATATGGCCATTGCGTAGTGAAAATGTTAAATATATATAAAACAAAGAAATATTTGCCAATTAATGAATTTGACTTACCCTGCATTTTCAGTGGCAGCAATGGACATGTGCCTCCTCTCATCGAGGGTGGGCGTGGTGCAAAATTGCTGGGGATGATCCGTGGTAGCAAAAATATCTTCCAGGAAATCCCAATGGAATCCAAATGCCTATATAGGCAATGCTTCAATAATCACAGGCCAGGACAGAGCGAGCTGTGCTGGACTGGCAATGAAGTTCATAAAACTTCACGTATTTAGACTGGCTATTTGGAGCAGCAAGCCCATGAAGGTCCCCACTGTAGAATTAAAAGGAAGAGTAAACCTCATGTCGTGGAATTCACAGTTATCCTTGTTTGAATCACCTTACTGAACTATTACAAGATCAGTCCAAACTTAGTGGCTTCACAACACACTATCCATCTTCTTACTGTAGAACTGATTAAGGTTTCCCTTTTGTTTTCTTTTTTTTTTTTTTTTATAAAAGACACTTGCACAACTCACTGTGTCATTAAACACTCACCAATTTATATATCAAAAAAAATTACAAATAATTTAAAACTTAAATTGTTCAATCACAAGATGGCGAAAGTGGAAGATCTCTTTTAGTGAGAATAAAAATTAAGTTATGCTGATCTAAACATTCAAATAGAAAATTATAACCCGTTACATGATCCTACCTAAATGAAGTAACAAATTACAAAATTCATTTCCGTGGACATTTCTCACTTTCCTAACAAATTTCTTCACAGTAAACACAAACCATTAACGAACACGATAAAAGACCAATTTTAATTAACAAAAGATACATCCATTTGCAAAGGACAGAATGAAATCCAATCTTGCCCAATGATATGACGAAATCACAAGGAATCCATTAGACATTTAAATAAACAGAGACAACACTGTTGCCCTTGATCCGCACAATTCATAATAAAAAACTCAACTAAATAACATTACACTCCCATGATTCTCAGTCTCTTTTCTGACAAGAGAGGAGAGACAAGCACGCACGCATGCACATACCCACCATGGCTAGAAACTAAGTCGCAAGCACGCTGGCACAAAATGGTGATCAGTTCTTTCGAGTCATAAAGACTAGGTTATACAAGAGACAGTAAAACTCCAAGGATACACACAAGAAAAAAACTTCAAAATAGCATCAGCGTAACAAGACCAGATAAAATGATGTTACTCCAACTTCTATTAAACCCTCGCAAAATCATACAATATTCGCCGTAATTTTTAAGCGTATCTCGCCGCAAACTTCACACATGCGTCCGCAACTACGCTGTTACGCCCGATACAGGAGCCCCACGTGCAATAAAAAAAGAATCCATGAAAACCAAAAAGAACCAGGTAAAGAGAGTTCCCGTCTGTAAGAGACGATGTAATTTATATAGCCACAAAATTTCTAGTCTCGTTTCTGCTCTAGTCTGTTTTCGAGAGCGCACAAGTGTGTATGAGGATGCGAACAAGTGTGAGTATCATATATGAACATGCCTACAGTCTCATAATATGTATAAAGCGAATCCAAATGCGTATATGTACATATATATACTCCGCGAGTTCACACACGCATCAATTCTACGTACGTGTATCACCAATAGGTACTAGTGTGCGTACCTCTCTGCATATATATATATATATATATATATAGTACAGCTAGGAGCGCGCGGGCGCGTGTATATGTGTCTCCCTCTCTCACTCACTCTCTCTCTATCTATCCCACTCACACTCGCACTCGACTCTCTCACTCCGTGTACTTGATTAGCCGTGTGACGTCACGGTACGGTTACATCGCGATTGTCACACTCCGCACAGCGTCCAGCTTGTAAGTTACACTGCAGATTGTTCCGCAATTTATGTGGAATATAGGTAAAACGCGAATCGACAAGAGAAACCGGTGTGAAACGGATTAAAAGCCGGTAGTAGGTCCCCGCGCAAAGCACCCGCGGTATACGTGAAACAACTGACTCAACGCGACGAACTGCAAGCGCACGGGAGACGGGAGGTTACACTAGGTGGCAGCACCGTTTATCACGATGGGGCTCCGGCAGCCGCGAATTCGCGATTATTCCACGCAACGAAGGTGAACGAAAAGACTCGATCGGGTACGAAGATTACCGAACATTCGCGTAAACGTACGATTCGTTCAATATCAAGTGCACGACCTGGTAGATAATACTTCAGTGCACCTCTGCCCTTTGGTGTGGTTGGAGTATCGCACTAGATCTTTTGCTTGTTATTTCTGTACATATGTTTTTATGTGGTAAACACTATCGTGAATTCAGTATAACGTTTCGTGCTTTGTGCTTCTGGTACAAGGTATACGGGATCACCAATGTTATGGGGAAATTGCAACTAGGTCAATGGGATAATTCTCTGACGAAGTGTAGTAATTGCAATAGGATTTTTTTTCTCGCTATATATTTTGATTTTGTTATTACAATGTAAAACGCACGCATCATGCCTACACCCCAAGTATGCTTGGCCTGTTTTTAATAACTTATTTACCGTAATCTCAATTGATCGATACTTCCACTAATGATGCACGTTTAATTTATTGATTTGAGTTATACCAAATAGGGGGAGCATTAATCAATTGTATTATTGGAGTAGCATATCGAGTGTCGTAGAATGCTTTTACGCTATACTGTTTTATTACTTATCAACGGTAACAATTAATTAAGCGTGTTTATCTATGCGAGCACGTACCAAGGTAATAAAGTTGGCTATATACACCTATATAATTATGAGGGGGCAGGTCATTGCATTCCAGTCTTTTGAAATAGCTTAATCAAGTCTTCCTGTCCCTTTGCTTTGACAATCTCATATACTGTCTTATTGTTCTTATTTACAATGCCGGAGTTGCATGATTTTAATAATTCCTCGCACGCGCAACTAGCATTTGTGATAACAGCTCGATGCAATGCCGTGTTTCCATCAGCATCCACTAAATTCGGATCAGCCTTAAAACTCAATAGCAGTTTTATGATATCTGGTAGATTTTGAGAAGCAGCCCTGTGCAATGCTGTAGCTCGACCAGATCTTGTTTGCGCGTTTACATTAGCTCCTCTGTTCAAAAGTTCTCTGCAAACAATAGCATGACCATTGCGAGCAGCATAATGCAAAGCCGTGTAGCCGGCAGAATCTTCAATATCCGGCGAGACACCTTTTCTTAACAATTTCTCAAGTCGTTCGTAGTCGCCCGTTTGAGCTAAAACCAAGAGTACAAAATTAGTTAAAATAAGATTGTGTGAATAAATTTATCTTTTTAGAAACAAAATTGTCCTATTACCTGCATACCAAATTCCTCGTTCAAAGTCCATTTCTGGTAATGACTGTTGGACACTTGATGTATTGGACTTGCAACAGCATTCATCGCTGTTATGCTTATGGGATTCCATGATGATTTATTGTCTGGAATGTACTTGAGTAACTTCAGTATTTTTCTGAAACAGTTAATCATTAAGAATCTTTTTTTTTATATTTTCCTCATTAAAGATAATTAGCTTATGCGTATGATCAATCCGAGCCACTTATTATATTGTACGGATCTGACGTTCTTATGATATGCTGTGATTCATTGATCAGGATGAAATAAAGAAGAATAACGTAACATCAAGATATTCCGTATATTGTTACAATCGATAATGTATATTCGTTACATGAGTATATTGGGTGTATAGTATGCAAAAAATTACATTTGCTTGCGCGCAACGACGCATGGATTACGTAAACCTGTAAAAGTACAATGCCAGTTCGTGATTGGAGTAAAAATATGACTTTGTAAAATATACATATACATAATATTATCATATATTTATATATTCAATCTTTTATTAGTTATAATAAAATTTGTAACGGGAAACCGAATGCCAATCAAGTGCTTGATTAATTCAGAATTAAATTAATGTCTTTTTGAGTTGCAACAAAATTGTTCTCACACGTTTATAAATGATTGTTATTTTAGCAATATGAATTATAAGATTCTATTACTTACTCGAAGTCATAACGTCGAAGCTAATAAATTAATGGAATAATAAGTGACTACTGTAAGATTAGGGACATTGGATTATTCGTAATTGTGACCTATAAGATGTTGTAAACGCGGTGCAAGTGTATATTTTTAATTGTAGCTGCTACAATTTCTAATCTTTAATGATTATCATTAATTGTGAGAAGGGAATGTTAGATCAAATTTTGATAAATTATCGTATAACGCAATTTCATTAACTCTGTTTAACTCAAGGTACGAGTATCTCATTAGTCTTTATTTTAAACTTAATAGCATACGAATAAAATACGCCAATGAATCGCTTCAATAAATTGGGCCTGAACAAACTAAGTGTCTAAATATAATTCTTTTAACATCGTAAATCGTTAGCCAGACAAGGTAATATTGAAGTGATGAGTAATCACTTCAATATGTTATCAAGCTATAGTTGTTCCAACGGCTTTCGTTATAAAGTATATTCTAGATAAAAAAACTTCAATTAACAGTCACCAGTGTACATAAAATAATTTGATATAAAAAGAATTAATAAAAATTCGGTCGTGTCGATGATCCTACGGTTGATCAGTTTCGTTACATGATACTAGAAAATCAATACATATTTTGATATATATATATATATTGATTTACATTTATCATTTCTGTCATTTGTAAAATATAAATAACAGTTGCACATTCTACGCAATGGTCAATTTATATCTTTGCTTTTTTTTACTAGTCGTTGCTTTATGAAAATAGGCCACTTTTGCGCGACGCGCCATCAATTAATTATATGAGAAAAATATCCGTTAAGTGTTTTCCACATTACCTACGAGTACAGATGCGTTACGCAGTTTAATCATCACAATTATAAAAACGTATGATCATGAGAGAAAACACATTTAATCCTGCTTAAAAAAAGTATCTGTTCAAAGAAAATTGATCTATAAGGGAGCTAAGGCGTATCATAATATAATAATATAATTCAAAGAACGAATGACAGCAAGATGTGACAAGAACTGAATGCGTCTAAAAAAAAATCCGGAAAAAAACATTTTTAAAAAATGACCGGCAGTTCATCCATTCAAAAATAGCGCCAAAATGAGTTACAATAGTTTTGTTCTCTCCAGTCATCTTGTGATTATGTCTCGCAATTCAATTGGTCCACACACGTCAATCTTTTAACAACGTAAATGAAATGTGTTTGTAATCCTCGTAGCAAAAAGATTGGACAAACGTTTTTAATCAAGATTTTTTTATTATATTTCTCTTGGAGTTATCTTGTTGCACTATTAATTTTCCTCTTCGACGACAACTGATCAAACGTGAACGGTGCGAAGATGATTGGTATATAGAGGTGGACAAAAGCTTAATAAATCATTCAAGAATCGTCTTCGACTTCCCTTTGCAACGTCCAGAAAATTTCAGCCTCACCGGTACTGCAAACCACACGATAACCCAGCTCGGCAAGAGCATTTATCACTCGCATCGGAGCTCCTGAAAAATATTCTCAATGGATAAATATTCTCGATGCTTCGGGGAACAATGTTAAGACTTATAAAATTCTCTATGGGAACAATGAATATTACTTAGAAAATATATAAATATTCGCCAATTATCCATTCGAAGGACTTACAAAGCTCATTTATGAAATTATATTATGAATTAAATAATTTGTCATAATAACCTTTAACCGCAACCCCGTTGACAACGTCGGATCCCGAATTTGGGAAACGCTTGGTGAGTGCGCAGATCTCATCCGCAGTAAGACCAAAGACTGCACAATCAGACGCAAAGGGCGATCCCTTTACGGCTACATAATAGTACGTCTCGCTTCCAATAATGTTAATCAGTTTCTCAGACATCTTATCCTCCTCTTATAATCTGATTTAAAAGAATCTCAGACTTCGTTGTCTTTCAGTTCTAAAAGGAGAAATAGACTAACCGTAATGCGTGTCCTCGTAGAAATCACACGTTTAATTATGACGACTTATGATCGATTTACAAAACATATATACAATGTACGAAGACGGAGATTAACGTTATCAATAAGAGTAACCTTTCTATGTGAAAGGAATGTATATATTAATGAACATCCTACAGATGAGCAAGAAAGAGATTCGAACCTGCAAGGCAACGATTTTTTTTAAAACTTAGCAAAAAAAAAAATTGGAGCGTTAGGTACAATTGAAGGATTTTGTTTCTGTCTATAAATAATTACATAACGTGTGACAATCCACGTGTTCTATTTTCCTCGATTATTTGTCTTTCTCGTTCTTCCTTAAACTGCATCATACGAGATTCGTGCGCCCATCGTAATTCGCTGTGCGCTTTGTCGCGCTCATATTCCCATTGGAAACGCTCGAATTCAAGGGTTTTTCGTCGTAACTCGAGTTCAGCTGCTCGTCTTAAAGCTCGCTGTTCGAGTAATTGCTCTTGGTAGATTTTGCTCTGTAGTGGAGAGTATCCTGACGATCGCATGGACAGCAAGGGCCATTGTGAAATTCTTCGTGGTGCATGAGATTTTCGTTGGTGCACCGACCCACCTCGTTCCTGAGACGCGGCTAAGAATTACGGTTTATATTCATATATTTCATTCTTATGGATCTACTTGTCATTGTAACTATATAAAGGCAATTCAATATTTTCTAATATGGATCTTGAAAATTGGAATTTACCAGATGCGGCAGGTTCAGCTGCACTACGATTTGCTTCCCAGTTCCTATTCACTGTGTTTGTATCCGATTCGGTAGGCTGTATTGTAGAATCTCGATTTTCCCAAGATTGATCACCAGTTTGCATTACTAGTTCCATGTTTTGCTGCATTGAACTGGTTGTGCCATCTGGATATGCTTGATTTCTGTATCCCCAATCATCCAAGTCTTCTAATTCAGTGTCTGTTATGTTGCTTTGTTCCATTGATGATTCTTGTTTGGTCCAAGTATCATTTATCTTGATCCCCAGAACGTTTGTTTTGTTCTTCTTGTTATGTGCCACTTGGATAAATTGTTGGCGTATATCTTCTGGACACTTTGGACAGCGTTCCATGTGTCGTTCCATTCGGGTAGCATTTTGAATATATGATTGATCGCAGAATTTGCAGAAGGCGATCACTTGGGATCCATCTACTTTCTTTATATAGTAGTTCCATACTATTCCTCTTTTTTTTACCATGACGATGAGGCAAATTTTTCTTTCCAATATATTTATACACGGGTATATTAAAAACTTTTATTTAGGATATTTGATATTTTGTGATATTTAAGTTTTATATGTACTCCCCAAAACACAAACTATAATTATGATAAGAAATGACTAATATAATAAAAGTATTTTTAAAATCATAAAAAAATACAATGATGCTATTATATGAGACAATTGTTAAAGTTAATCAAATATATAAATATGTCATTCAAGATTATTTTAGTTATTCCATTTAAAGCACTACACTATTATAAAATACAGAATTATGTGTCTTTCAATACCACGCACGATTTAAAAATTTTCAAACTTAAAAATTATGAGTCAGAGCAAGTACAATAAATGATAAAGATTCACGGAAATGATAATGATGTCAAAATCAAGGAATAAGATACTTTTTCATTCCCTGTTATCGGAATGATGTTGCTTTCCCGAAAAATGTTTAAATATCGAAAATTTGAGGTTTTAATTCAAAACTTAACTTGCACTACATAACCATAACCTAAACAAGTGCAGCCAGCAGTATTGGATTCACATTATTTAACACATCTGCGAATTATATAGCCGTAAGAAACTTTACCATTTAAAGGTTCATCACAACAGAGCAACATGCCTTACAAAATAGCAAGTCTGAATTTCAGAACATTCCAATAATTAACGAAGATACGACAAACGTATCTGAGAATCAAATGGACGCGCTACTAAAGCAACACTTAGTACTGAAGAACCCGTATGTACTATACAGTTGGATTAATTAGAGGAGGGTTTGGGGCGGGATCAAAATTCCCTTGAATCCACATAATGGACGAATCAGATTATAGAACACCAGCAAAAAAATATATGGGATGAATGTTAATATTAACACAATTCAGTAGAATCTGCAGATACCAATAATCAGTAGTGCATCACTTATGGGAGATTTGTAAAATCGCATATCTTAATAAAACAGAAACCCTGGAAATAGATTAGCTCCAACAGAATGTTTTTGATAAAAGATCAAAGGCTTAGCTTTATGTTAAATTATGCCATTTTACATTTCTCCACTAAAGATTATGGTCTTAATATTAATTATGGCATACTCTAGAATTAATCATGTAGTTTAATTTTTGGGGAATATGAAAGAAAATACTCAAGCAATTGTCGTATGAAAAAAAATGCAAGTGCAATGAGCTATTTGCATTTTGTTTTCACAAGAAAAATACATAATTCAGCTTGAGCAATATAGTACATTCTGCACGGTATATTTACCTGTATTATAGGATCCTAAAACTTATTTTCCTTTGTTCCAAGACATTTATGTATCACTTAAATTACATTGAACTAAATGATACATTAATTGTTTGATGAAAGCAATATATTTAAAAAATTATGACATACCTGTTTTTATCACAGGCTCAGGCTCTGGCTCCGAAAAATCTTTTCTCATAGTCCACATATATTCATTATAATCCTGCTTAACACTTGTGCTTGACGATGCAACTACTTTATAACCAAGTACTTCAAGAGCAGTCAATATAACACAGGGATGCTGAAGATACACTATCGTTGAGTCATCACAGTATCCACCAGATGCAAAGCGACTTAACTGCTCAATATCAGATGCTATGATAAGATAAGGAGATTAGAAGTAAACTACACAAAATTATTAGATTTGCTTGAACAGTACCTTTGAGACCAGACACTAAGACTCTCCACGGATATCTGTGACCATAGGAAGCAAGGTTACCACGTACCAGGATGTATGGCATCTGTGATATTAAGCTAAAACAAACTGTACATATGCACAAATATAATACAAGATACAATAACAAAATAATGCTAACAATAAGACTAAACATTTAAACTGTTCGATGAAGTCAGTATAAAAGGAGGTACTATTGGACAAAAATAAAGCTGTGGAAACTCTTCTGACTGACAAAAATTCTAATAATTATTTGCGTCATCAAATCAACATCGTGAGACTACAGTTACTTCGCGTCAACCTTTTATACAAAGACACCGAGCACTCATAATATCTAGAGGGAAGAACGCCCCATATACATAATAAATATAATACACAGAGCCAGAGAAATAAATATTACTTTAATACCATTCACAAAAGTGCGAGAGTTGTGCTCCCTACGGCCATTATATGTTGCTTAAATTATTAAAATGCTATCTTCTTGCCTTCAATAATTATCCACTACTTATCTTCTCTCTAATTATTGAATTATTTCAATAGAAAACGTCCAAGTCACGGAGTATTATCAAGAACTACGTAATACTACGTATAGTAAATACGAGCACTACTACGAATCCCCCCTCCTTCCTTTCCTTATGGCTGTATCCCCAATGGGGGACATGTGCCAGTAACTGGTCCTAATAATCAAGGTTGGAAGTCCGACAATAGATGGCGATGTACCTTGCGAGACGGGCCTTATTCAAACTCAGCGTGAGGGGACCTACAAAGTTTATACACCGAATCCGAACAGTGTTGGGCGAAATCCGTATAAATACTCACTTAAGTTTTCATATGAAAACCCATTGGTGAATGCCGCTAGAAGTTGGGCGCGAACCTCCAACCTTTCGGTCGTGAATCCGCTACCCTATCCACTGGGCTACGGCCGCCCCACACTACTACGAATAATTCTAACTAAAGCGCGATCATCTAGGGACCCTAGAAGCTACAAAGTTTATACACCGAATCCGAACAGTGTTGGGCGAAATCCGTATAAATACTCACTTAAGTTTTCATATGAAAACCCATTGGTGAATGCCGCTAGAAGTTGGGCGCGAACCTCCAACCTTTCGGTCGTGAATCCGCTACCCTATCCACTGGGCTACGGCCGCCCCACACTACTACGAATAATTCTAACTAAAGCGCGATCATCTAGGGACCCTAAGTACATTTAATTTTAAAAGATTTACACAGAAAAACTTAATTATCCTCAGCTATAAAGAGAAAATTAATTCTAATACTGCAGATTCTTGAATGTAGCACATTTTCATTTGTTATTAATTTAAATTAATAGATTGAAGGAAATTTCCAAATACTAGAGAATAATTTTTTATTATTCGTACCAAATATACAGATTTTATTCCCTAGAATAAAATTGTCTAAAGGAACTATGAGAATGTTACACAAAAAGAGAACCAAGGGAAATATTTGTGCGAGTAGTATTAATCAGGACTAACGTTGTTAAATCCTGTACATTTTTCACGGGATTAAACAACATATTGTATTTTATTAGAAGAGAAACTTTTCAAATCGTTTGACATTTAAAGGATACATTGAGTACAACATGTTTAGGTTTTTGGTATGTCATTTTATTAGTTTTCAAAAGGTGATGATTTGGAAACCACAGTGCATCTTTTTGTAGATAACCTTGGGGATTGGCGTCTACGCCGGAATCTACATCAGTCAAAATTATGAAGTACGTATTGACGTGATACAATTTTTAAGTCAAGTACATAGAACTATTTGCTCATAACAATAATATTTTCAGGTCCCTCGAGTAGATGATCCACAGAAAATTATTGAAAAAGTAAAACAACTTTCAGAACAATATAAAAAGAAAGACTAGTGTACTATTTTAATACTTACGAATATACAGTGGAGATTTAATCAATTAATTTAATTAATCTGTACATATTTACTTGTATATTATCTACATTTAAATATACATAATGCAGAGATGTAATTGATATATATATATATTTCATTTTACTCATTTACACATATATTATACCTCCTCCAGAATACTCTACTCTGGTTTGCGGTTCTACAAAAGCCAACCAATCAGAAGCATGCGTTGGCAGTAGACCCATTGACTGACATTTGTAAAGCGCCAATGCAATGTTTACCAATTGTCCCAAAAAGAAAACAAATTTTTGGCCAAATGCATGAGTACCCTCGATGACTTTGAATGCTGAAAATAATAGCATTAAAATATTAGAAATATTTCTTTTGCTGTTTATGTTATTCATTTGAAACATCAACATACTTTGCTGTAATACGAAAAGGGCCTTAACAGGTCTCATGATAAGCATTCCTACCATCATAATTGGAAATATTGATATGGAATTGCCAGCCATGTACATGATGAACAAATTCATAGGAACTTGTTTCAATGGTCCCAAAGCAAGGTCCCATGACTTTTTAATAATCAAATGATTTGAATCTAATTCTCTCATCAATTCTGTGCCATGATTTAAAGCAACTGATGGATTATATCCTGGTGGTGAAGCAATATCAACATTCTTCTCTTGCTTATTCCTGTAAAGGAGGTTATAGTAATATAAATAATGATTTCACAGAATCATCATTGTACTTTAATGGTATACATACTTGTGAGAAAAGTCAAGAGCCCACTTCAACTTTTTCGTACTCTGTTTAGCTACAGCCATTTTAATTACTTGGTTAAACAACTACTTTTGTAATTCCAATTTTATAAAATGAATGTTTGCGTCTTGAACTGTATCTAGAATATACTGTCAACACATTAACTATAGGTTATGTCACTGACAACGGCTAGTAAAGATGGCTCGGTATTACGTTAAATACTCATATAAGCGCCAGCGGCCGAATGCAGTACTTTGATTGGTGGATAACATGTGGGAAAAGAAAAGTCATTTTTCACCTTTTTCACCATGTTTTTCACCAACCAAAATCCTGCATGCAAGCACTCGCGCCTGTATGAGGATCCAACCATATAAAGTAGTTGCCCTACTTCAACTTCTTGAAAAAATGCCGCTCGAATAGACAAAGAGAGACTGAAGTGGCACCTAGTACCTCTCCTTTTCTAATACTCCCACTAGCTACGTTTTTTATATTCTTACTCACTGATAATATACTAACTGGATACGAGCTCACAATACCGAGATGCTCCTGGAAACGGAGTAAAAAGATCTATATCTGATCTACTCAATTGTATGTAAGTAATCAATTTCAGTTTCATTAGCTGCTATTAACTTTTGAAATAATAACCAATATTTTGTATACCTCATAATTTGATTACATATCATCTTCAAATTCTATAAATTGCATGTGCACATAGTTTACATATCTGATTTACACAATTGATTACAATTCCACATTTTCTAAGAAGTTCATTTACAAATAGTAAGATATATATGTTGTAATATTGCCATTCATCACCATAAAAGGCAATATTACAACATATACCATAATAAAATGCAACATTCAAGTTTCTCCACAAACTGTATATGTACCGTTTTATTATTTGCATTAATTCCGTATATGTATAAACGATCTGTGGTTTCCTACTACTTTACTCCATCCTTTTATTAAATATGCCGCGACCTACATAGTACCGTGCCTGACTGCCAGGCCTCGCGGTAGTCGAATCCAAGCTTCTAATGGGTACACCATTATGGCGGCCAGCTCGTATCCAGTTAGTATACAGGGAGTTCGTTATGAAACGCACTGTAGTAACACTATTACATTCCTTTCCAAATTCTAATGAATACATGTATTTTCATTTTTTATTTCATATATCAAAATTTCGAGATAATCAAGGTTGAAGTTGCAGTAACGCGACCAATCAGAACGCGTTTAAACGGAGCGTAGATGACGTCGCGAGTCAGCCCACGAGGCTTGCTTACAGTAGGCCAATAATACTAAGAACATCGTCTCTTGTATCTTACTCAATTACATGCAGATAAACAGGGACACAACGACGATACTCTTAGTGTTATCGGCCTAGTGCAAGCAAGCCTTGCGGGCTGACTTGCGACGTCATCTACGCTCCGTTTAAACTTCTTAGTATTATTGGCCTACTGTAAGCAAGCCTCGTGGGCTGACTCGCGACGTCATCTACGCTCCGTTTAAACGCGTTCTGATTGGTCGCGTTACTGCAACTTCAACCTTGATTATCTCGAAATTTTGATATATGAAATAAAAAATGAAAATCCACGTATTCTTTAGAATTTGACAAGGAATGCAACGGTGTTACTACAATGCGTTTCATAACGAACACCCTGTATATATCAGTGTTCTTACTACAGCTGCTGGTTAGAAAGAGACAGGGCTTTGCAGCCACCAATCGCTATCACTTTTTTTAGCCGACCATGTTTTTTTATGTTAGTGCGTACATAGTCCATGCTATATGTCAATAGTAAGCACCTACTAATATTTACTATGACGCAAGAATCAGTCCAATTTCTAAGGTTAGGCCGGTTAGGCATGCAAGAAATTTGTATTCGTTATCAATACATAGTATAGTAATCTACAGAAATCTGTCACAACAAATTGTATAAGAAATAGACGGAAGCAGTAGTCTACTGAGACATAGATTTTTAATTGTATTCGAAGATGTTTCGTGAAGCAGCCAAGATCGTTATTGACGATAGCACAGCTCCATCAGCTACATATGTTGTGAATGTACGGATGGAAGATTTATTAGACAAATTGAAGCTGTTGAATTACGACACAGAATTTCTACAAGACTTGAAAATGAAACCGATAAATAGGTCAGCAAAAGACAAAATTAAAATTTGTCCATCAGTGGAAACTCATAAATTAGTGTGGATAATTTATAGTATGTAACTAACTTTGTTTATTATAATTTAATTTTGTGTACACAGGCACTACTTCGTTGTTCCTACAAATCCTGGTGAACAGTTTTACATGTTTACTTCCTTGGCTGCCTGGCTTATACGAAAAATTGGGAAAAATTTTGATCCTCCTCAGGAGTACGATGATCCCAATTCCACAATATCACTTATTCTAGATCATTTAAGAGAAATTGGAGTATCTGTAGAATTCCCACCTAATAAACTCAAACAAGGTGTAGGGGAACATGCTGTGTATGTTCTTGACAGTTTAGCAGATGAAGCTCTAACATTGTTAAAGTTCAAATGGAAAAAGCAAGTATTTTCATATATGATAATCTAGGAAATAAGATTTATTATTTAAATATATTTTGGTAATTAATATATAGGATTGAAATACCACCGGATGATCCAACGCCAGAACCGGAAATTGAAGATGATGACGCTGAACTAATTTTGGAAAAAGTTGAAGAGGAAATGATGGCTGAATATGAAGAAGAAGATGAAGAGGATGTTTTACACGTAGACGATATCACTAAACTATATGGGCGGAATATGGTACCACATACAAATTACTTTAATTCCTACAAGATTATATTATCAGTGCACAGCATAATCCTTTTTATTTTCTGTCAGTATGATGTACAGAAGCCTGAACACATTTTGGAGTCTAAAACAGACACTGAAGAGTGGAGACTGGAATTGGAGAGAGTCTTACCTCAACTGAAGGTTACAATAAAAACAGGTAATCATGACTTCATATGATAAGTTTCTTTTGATTCGTGGCAAAACAACAAATAGCTTAAAATTTTCAGATTCAAGAGATTGGCGTGCGCATTTAGATCAGATGAAGCAACATCGCTCCAACATGAATACTAGTCTTGCTGGCACCAAAGGTCAACTAGAAAAATTACATCTTGACATTGGAAATACTATGGACAAAATAAGAACGAGAGAAATGTATCTGAACCGACAACTAGAGCCTATTCTTCAAGAATTCAGAACTCTTCAGGTCTGTAAAATTATTTCAGTCAAAAATCTTGCAAAAACTCTGAAATCATAAGTATATCATCTTTGCAGGAAGAATTATCCAAAGTTAAGGAACAGTACAGGGACGTAAGTGGTGGAGTAACAGAGCGAACAAGGGTCCTGAATAAATTGACGGATGAACTAGAACAAGTTAAAAGAGAAATGGACGAAAGAGGTTCCAGCATGACTGATGGAAGTACGTAATTAGTGAAATTTTTAATTTCTTATATATTAAATCCTTAGAATCACAACACTGCAGGGAGCTATGAAAACGTACCTTTTTTTTACAGCTCCTCTAATTAATATCAAAAAGACAATCACAAAAATGAAGTCTGAGATTTCTGAAATGAACGTTCGCATTGGGGTATTGGAGTACAGTCTGATGTGTGCACGAGTGCGCGATCGAACTCAGCTACAAGAAGACATGAACATTACAAATAGTTCCGTGATGATATAATAAAATCATCATAATACTCAAAGTCCTTAAATCTGTCCATCTACATTACTATATGTGAGTTTTTTTAATATGAATTATGTAATCAAATCTAGTCTTATACTATAATAGTTATCAATGACTCTAGTCTATGCATAAATTGTGTACCAAAATACATATTTGGTAACAATTATAATGTTTTCCCGTGATAAGTCCAGGGTCCAAGGACTTTAGGTCCACACGGAATTATATCGAGTGCTATAGATACTGTTATTAATTTATATTCATTATATTGCACTAATTTATCCGTGAACTGACCTGGGAACAATTGTACAAGTTTATTTGTTATTCAAAATGATAAAACACAGACGTCTCCAAAGTTACGATACTTAAGAATTTGTCTCAAATAACATAGCAGTGAAAAGCAAACATATAATTATGGGGATAGCAGATTTGTCAGTGTCTAGAGAAATTAGAGCCTGCATTAATTGGATACACCGAACTATAGAAAAGTCTTATGATAAGACTTATAGGAGATAATCATGTAATGCAAACGTGTCTCAGGCAGTTAGTACAATGAGCTTATTATCATAAAACACAATTTGATAGACTTTTGGAAGTAGTAAAGGGCAAATGTAAAAAATGTCGGCAGAATGTAAAAGCGACGCTACATAAGAATTTAACATTTTAATTCCTATCTATGATCTTTGCCCTAATAACGCGACGTCATTAGAGAAAAATGTAGCACATTCCAAAGGACCTTTTTCAGAATTTTCACCGTTAATTACTGCGCCACCTCGCACTTGTGAACGTTCGCTGTACTTACTACTGACGTTCGGTTTAAAGAGACACTGACAGTAAAAAAACTGTTTAGCTTCAAACTTTACAATTGGTTTAATAATGATATGATAGAATTCCAAAAATTCTATACATGCAATTTTTTAAATTTGTTTTTTGCTTTAATAAATAATTGTTTAGATATTTTATGTCTATGAAAATTTATCAGTTTCAGATCATTATTTCAATAATTTGATTCTCAAATAATTTATAATAAGTTTGAAAATGTACAAGTGCTCAACGGATAAAAGAGCTTTCAAATTTGTGCTATTTTTATACTCGAAGCTTGAATGTTTTTTTATTCCAACCTCACTGAGTAGAGAGCGAGATGGCGAATTACAGTTTGTATAAGAAAGTCTACAGTCGGACTTGCACATTACAGTACGAATGTCTACCTGGTGTTCTTATCAGCGTAATAAATCATAAAGGCGAACAAGTTCGAAATCGAAAACTTGTAATCAATTCAGTGGCTCTTAGTATAAGAATCAGTACTCTGTTTTAGTGCAAGAAAAAGTTTAAAGGTAAGCTCATGTACTAGAAACTGCTAGAATGCCTGATGAAATAAAATATCAAGTACAGTGAAACGTCGATTATTCGAATGCCGGTTATCCAAATGATCGGTTATTCTAACAACTTGCCAAGTGTTTTTTTCGCGCCTTGTGCTGTGTAAACATTCCATAAGAAAATTTCCCATTGCTAATTATTTTTTTACCAAAGGTAATGATTTTCCTTTGGTTTCTATTGATTTGCCAGACATTTTAAATTATTCGAACAAATCAATTAATTCGAACATCCATATCCTCCAATTAATTCGGACAACCGACGTTCTACTGTACTAAGAATTAAAATATTCCCTTTTAATTCAATCACTTTTACTTGGGCGCTAATGAACTTTCTTTTAAGAAATTTATACATATACTACGTTTTAATGTCCTTCCGTACTTTCACTTCCAAACTGCACACTATACATTATATACGAAGATACTTGGTTGAAAAAAGAAATCAGCCTTGTATAATGCAGGTACGTCTGCTCACAACTGAATTTAATTATTCGTCGAAAACTCGGTTTAAAATTTAGTCTGATAAAAATATTTGATAGATCAGTGTTACTCATGATCCATACACTTAAAAAATAATTCATTGCTAATAATTATTAGGTGATCCTATACTAGAAATTTTTTTTTCATTCCGTGTAAAATTCGAAAATCTCTCACTGACATTAACTCCCATCTTTTCGCTATTTTCAAGGATGAATACCGGTCCTAGAGAATCACAATTGGTCTAAAAGTAGACTTGTTGACACAGATAGTTCTGTACAGTTGAACACCGTGTACCAAGTTTGATATACTAGGTGTCCTTTTTTATAAACATCAAGCCTTTAGAATGGACAAAGAAATTCGAAAATATTGTTCAAATCTAAAGGTTAAAATTTTCGATTTCAAGATACCACGTATAAGAGATTGAATATTCATTTCATTTGTATAAGAATTATAATTTTTTATTTTTTTACATTGTTAATTACAAATCTATCTCAATCTTAAATTCAGTGATCCCAAAAATCTATATATATCATGTTTCATTCAAATCGTGCCACCAACAATATGGTTTATTATCCTCTTAGCGCATTTGCCCGAGTTCAGTCGAGTTTAAGGCTGCTGTCTGGCTGGTTTAGCTATATATATTGCGTGACGTCACAAGCGAGGAAACGTATTTTCCGTTATTCTCCTTCATTTCTAAATGATTTAGCAAAATCTTTGATGAGCCCGCTTCGTTATGCGATACGGCTGGCGGCTCTTCTCAATTTAGGTGCTAAGAATGTTTCAATTGTTAGAAAAATGTACGTAAAGAAATCGTGCATTTCTGACCTGTCAAAACATCATGGGCGCCGCCATTACGACCGTTCACTAAATGCCATTTTTTCTGCGAATCAGGACACTCATCACATTTAAATCGAAAAAAACGGAAAAACGACCGCTTTTGAATTTTTAATTGATGCGTTAAGGGGTTAGTTTTGTAAATATGTGTTTATGCCGCACTATCATCACCAGGATATTATTATCAGTATGCATGATGCAGACAGGATGCTCTAAAGATAATAACCAAACGAACCTTGTACATTAACTTTTGAAAGTCCGATGGGAATTAAAAAAAATGTATAGGATAGGAAAATGTTTTTAACATAGTGTCTCTCAATGTCAGACATCATTTTCAAGACTATGACGTCTTACGTCCTCGCAAAAGCTTAAGTAAGTTATCCAATTTTATTCTCTTCCACAATGCCACAATCGAAACTTCGATAAAATCCCACATGACTTTGTCGAATTTTGCATCATCGCACAATGACGATTCATATGACTAAAATGAATCACGAGGCATAATCAGGTTCCTTATCTTTTCATTAATAAGAACGGATGTATATTATAGTCATCAGCTGATTCATTGCTTTCCAGATAACAAGGTGCATGCAAATATGACAGCAACCAAGTATTTGTTGCCATATTCACAGCGGTGCATGATTATATAATTGAGACGGCTGTTAGAAAACAATTTAACGTGAAATTCAAAAAGCTGTTTTACAGTTAACTACAACAATTATTTAGAAGAAACATATAATTCGAATTGCAATAAATATTGTGACGTGAATTTCGGAAATTCAGTCACAAAGATTGCTAGGA
>NW_014333498.1:0-8741 GCF_000341935.2 Cephus cinctus
GGTGTCCAGGTATTCCGCTCCGTAGTTTCCTGTGTCCAGGTGTTGGATGCGGAAGTCCAGGGTATCCAGGAATTCCGCTCCGTAGTTTTCTGTACCTAGATGTCGGACGTAGAAGTCCAGAAAATCGTGCAACAAGCTTTGGCGCTTCGCTCAAACTATAGTATCCTCTCTGATATTCGCACGGCCTGAGGTACGTAAATAATCCAGCACACTCTCCTCTCTTATGTTTACCACACAGCTTCAACAAGCTGGACACCATTAACGACGCTTATATTCATTGAAGATTACATTTTCTTTAAAAATTTGTATATGTCTTTATGCATTTCTAGAAAAGGGACTTACACATTAAATTTATATGCCATTAAACATTTTCGACAACGCAATATATTTTTCTGATTAGCAACATCATAATGCATTTACATTTTATATCTGTGACAATATAGATTTCAGTGCTTAGAGCTTCTACGTCCCGTTGAGTAACAAAAACTTCTGATATTCCCCAAAAAACACTTACGTGTAAAAAACTACGCCAAGTACAGGAGTGCTGTGTATTCCTCTAATAAAAAATATTGATATCAGATTATTGAGGCCAAGTAAATAAGTCACTACATGTTTGCCTATTATATGATCTAGCACTGGCCCATCATTTTAATTGTATTTTCAAAATTTTCTATAACGTTTTCACTACTCTTTTACATTACTAATGCTTCTCGTAGTTGATTGTGATTTAATGGTTATTTAATAATTAATAAAACTTTAGCTGATTCCTTATCGAGTACTACTTGGCGGGTCCGTGCCAGAAATTCCAAAGTACTTACTTTGAACGTACTAATAGTATCCCAAAACTATATGTTTGTTATTAAACTTTTACCGTGATTATTTTTGACGGGTTATCGTTAATAAGCTCTATATAGAAAGTTGACATTGGTTTTGAGTTTAATGACTGGCATAATGAACGCAAATTTATATCAAGAAATGCACAGATCCGCCAAGTAGTACTCGATAAGGAATCAGCTAAAGTTTTATTAATTATTAAATAACCATTAAATCACAATCAACTACGAGAAGCATTAGTAATGTAAAAGAGTAGTGAAAACGTTATAGAAAATTTTGAAAATACAATTAAAATGATGGGCCAGTGCTAGATCATATAATAGGCAAACATGTAGTGACTTATTTACTTGGCCTCAATAATCTGATATCAATATTTTTTATTAGAGGAATACACAGCACTCCTGTACTTGGCGTAGTTTTTTACACGTAAGTGTTTTTTGGGGGATTTATTTTCATCGAAAGATGAATGCACGTGTACTGTACAGTAACATAGGACGATTCACGAAAATCTTATTTATCCATACATTTTTATTATTCACGTTTTCTTTTTGCTTTTTCTCTAATTCAGTGATTCACAGCGAAAACTGCATAATATAAGAGAGTTGTCCTATGATAAATATATCGTCCTGTTTTTTAGTCTAGAGACTAAATATTTCATATAAACAGTTTTGTACTGGTTTGTTATCATTTTTCAAATACGTTTTACTACGAAAATCATTCGTACTAGTCTATTGATAACATACCCATGTACAGCGTTAAACTTATTACGCAAGCACGTCCCTATCCACCGGTAGGCAAACGACCAGAGAACACGCTGCGTGCTCAGGTCAGTTGTTGGGATGCTGGTTACCCTTTGGGAAATGTAGCATAACTGGCGTACTGGCCACAACAATGCAACGTTGTAACGTTGTAGCCGCATACAGGTGTAGTAAGGTAGCAACAGCCGAGCAGCATATGAGTAACCGTTTAATTGAAATGTACCAGCCAGACCAAAGAGAGACTATCCCGGAGCCAAATAGCTGAATTATATTGTACGTTTTCAAAATAGCCATATTTCGAAAATGTCAATTATTTCCATTAACAGAATTTGTTTTTTATTATCTTGCCGCTGGCAACTTTCCTTTTGTTTTTTTTTTTAAATTCTATTACGGTCGCTGCTATGTTTGTTGTTGCTGTTGCTGCTGTTATTTCAGTGTTATTCATTGATCAGCCAGACCAATTAGAACGCTCCCAAGAGACACTTGATTTTTTTCATCACAAGTCGTATGTGATGTTTCCCTCATTTGTTGTGTGTGCGGTACACGCGTAACAGAGAATACCAACATACAATGTATCAAACAAAAAAAAATTATCAAAATACGAAAAAAACAATAGAATAAAAATCAATACAGAAATTTCTTTGCAATAAAATTACTTCGTCAATTACAATTGAAAATTCTATATTATCTACAAATATGGATGACGTGTGCTAAAATTGAAGATGTGTTCATTAATTTGGCGAATTGGTAATCTACTTGAGAAATGGGGTGGCGGAGGAAAAATAAGAATAATGGAAAAATAAGGTTCAAACACTGGTAAACTTGTACTGTGTAGAATTTATACCCGTTAATTAAGGGAATCCTTAATGGGGGTTGCTCACTTCTGAGGTAAAACTTCAACAATTAACTTTCCGGAATCTAGACCTTTCCGACACGCGTGTGCGCTCATTTATACCCACACCGGGTCAATTTAAACAATGTGCCGCCACGTGGTTTCCACTGACATAGACTGGGTACTGCGTACGTTGGTGGTTTCTCGTATTTCCAGCCGGCACGAATGAAACAATGCTTCCCCGGCCGGATATAATTTGACCAAGTAGAGTCAATGAAACAATAGAGAGTTGGTAGTGAGCTAGACTCGTTCGTGGGTCGGCAATGCTTTTAGTATACATATACATACAGTCTAGTAATAGCATGATTTATTCTACAACACTGCCTAATGCTACTCATTATGTTGATAAACTAATCGACACGTGCCAATAATATACTGCCCTTTGTAAGAGTAACAACAAATGTAATGAAATTCCTTCCAGCTGTTTGATCTAAATTAGTTCCAACAAAATCTACAAGCTGACTCTATGTGACGCATCGCTGCTAAAAAACCAATAAAGAATGTACCAGTTGCACTTTGGGAATTAAATCGCTCCTGCAGGAGCACTATCTTCTATTCCTTTTTCATTCTCCAAAGCAACTGGTTGTGCTCGAAAAATACAGGAGAATATCGATAAATTATTAATAATGGAAAAAAGGAGCTCAAGAAGAGTAATCTTGCTGGTTTTAATTTTCCAAGTAAATATAAACTTTCATAAGGCAATTCCTTCGAAAATAAATAACGTCCGGTATCGTTATAGCGAAGAGGATGGTGGCCTGAATTAAAAAATTTCAACTCGCGTACTTGTCCGTCAAAAAGAAATACACCATCGCTTACTCGAACTTGAGGGGCCTAACCCCCATGGAGAATATGAAAGCTAAACATGAAGGATTGAAAAAAAAAGAAGCAACAATTCTCAAGCACTATCAAAATTTCAAAAGTCAGACCGTACGCACAAGTCTCGCCTTCATTCCCCAGCAAAGTTTTTCAACTTTTTCCCCAAACTGCCAGCGTTGATGAACAACAAGCAACTACGGCCTACACACATGGTCCTGCACGTACGCCTCACACAGGTACTGTTAAGAGCTAGGAGAGGCCAGTCTCATCCATATGAAGCGCAGCCACTCCTGAATCACGAACGAGGATGGTGGTCGGGAAGCACCCAGCTCAAAGCCCAGTCTTGGGAAATATAGGAGGCCCATACGTATACGTACATATGTGTAGTTACTCACGTATAACTAAAAGGATCGTCAGTGAGATGAACAAGAATGGATGTGTGTATGGTTTCCATGCAGGAACAAAAAAAGTAGCCAGAGGGAAGAGGCAGAAGAAAAGGATTTGAAAAAAAAAATAAAAAAAATAATAGCGAAAGCTCTGACCCCCATTATTTCACGAAGCAAAATAGGAGGATGGGGAGAGGAGATCGAAAGATAGAAGAGGGACGAAGAAAGAACGGACGTAGGAGTAACTAATACGAAAATTCGAAAGAGCTAGGGCACGTATTGATTCCATATCTCAGAACACTGTATGCGTATAGTGTTTTAATGACAATCAGTTTTTTTTCCCTTTTTTTCTCTACGACTACGTTTACACGGCGGTCTTAAACCCGTTTAATTAATACTGATCTAGAGGAATTGACCAATCCCAAATATTCCTTACAAGTAGAAATTTCTATGATCTATCTATTACTTTAGATCGGTATTAACTAAACCGGTGTAAGACCGCCGTGTAAACGTAGTCTGTGATACTAATTGACAAACAGATGCATTGAATCTCACCGGTTAATTGGATGCGACCCACGTTGCTGCTCACCACTGTTTCCTGAGTGAGTCGATGATGAGTCCTACAGCGGTACGTCATCTGAGAGTCACTTCGTGATATATTGATTATCATCAATTCGCCACTTGGAAGCATGTGGTACTTGCCATCTGTAATTATAAAATATTCGTTTATCAATAATAGCGTATTTTATTACATTGTTAATCGTTATGAAAAATTTTATTTGATATCTTAAAGAATTCAACGTTACACGCAGACAATCCTGTTGAATTTGTTCCTCAGAACATTTTAGAACAAATACTAGCAAATATGGTACAGTCGAGATGTACTTGAAGTACAGTAACAATTATAAGTCGAATCTAGAGAAAAGTGTCATGTAAAAGTCGTGCTCTTATACGACAATGTCCACTGTGGCAAAACAGGTTTACTGCGTAATAATATTTGTTAGACGGGGAAATATGAGTATTTGTAGATACTGGTATACTCGAAGTATATTTCATAGCACTGAGTCTACATTACGGATTGACGTACTAGTTAGAAAATCTACTTACACACTGGATAGAACCATATACATATAGTTTATTCCCGAGTAAAATAGTTTTTAGAGGGGTCATCTTCCTGTCACTTTTAAGGTAAAATAGTCCCCTAGACAGGTTTTAGAGGCAGGTGAAGGCACCATGGCTGCGGTGAAAACCTTACCATTCCTATGCAAGCACTTAGACACTGTTTCGATAGAATTGATGAAGAAAATATTTAAAAAAAGGAGAACACAGGGACCGGGAAAATTGTACAAGGAATGTCTCTCTATCGCTCTAAAAATTTTTACGATACTACAAAATCTAATTATAAAGCATAAAATTGTCCTCCCTTAAAGATTTTGTGATGACCAAAGCTAGTCGTAATTCATTGCCAGTGATGCTCATTCTTCCCATGGGATCTTTAATTAGTCAGTATTTTAGGTCCTGTAATGAGAAGTGTAATTGGTAACTTTTGTCTCCTATGTAACAAACTGCTGGGAAACACTGCTGAGACGTCATACAAACGTGGAAAAGTATGCACCACGCGTCACGCGTATTTCTACTACTGGCCACGAGCTAAGATAAGTTGCGTCACGTCAGAGTTCAACGAGCACACGATTCCCCTAAATAGACAATTTATATTTGCTGGCCCCTGCACCCTACAGTTATCAATAATTCTTACGTAATGGTAAATAAGAATGTTTTACAAATCGCATTATAGAGCGTCCTGGGTTGAAGCAAGTTCACAGTAATTTTTATCACAATTCTGTAGTAGAAATGTAGACGAGCGATCTACATGGAGGAAAAAAAAAAAGAAAAAAAGTGAATGACGGTAAAAAAAGGAGTCGAAAGAGGGAGAAAAAATCCAGTAAAGTAAGAGTACAGAGCAAAAAAGAGGCAGAACAAAGAAAGGTAGAGGTGGAGGGCACAGCTACCCTCTCGCGAGCAACGACCACAGCTAGAAGTTGGAAAAGTAATAACGTCGATTAAAGTTTGCGAGCGAGTACGGGACTCGATTTTTATTTTATTTTTTTTCAATTCGTTCTCCATCTCCCTCAAACCCACGTGAACTTATTTTTTGCCATACCGAGATTATTGTTACCGCGTGCTCTGCGGGTGGTACTGCAGGTACTGCACGTTCCTGCAGTGTCGTAGATACAGGCAATAATTCTGGGTAGCTACTCAGATCCCTTTGGAATTGTGCGGGGCCCTTTTTGCAGCCCTATGGGCTAAGATTTGTTTGCACGTATAAAAAAGAAGGAGCATAAAAAAGGGTAGAAGAAGCCAACCAAAAGTCCCTGAATGAGGTAGAAATTCAAGAGCAGTGGTATCCCAATGAAGGAGAAGGGTGAAAGGTTCAAGGAAAAGCAGGTAGGTACCTTCCAAGTGAAAAAGCAAGAAAGAGCCAGACGTTTCAAGATTCGACGAAGAAATGAACAAAGAATTCGAACAGAATGGCTACCTGAGTACAGTGGTGAGGCAGACTACTATAAGGTATGTACATACCCTCCTATTAGACATAGCAGGTATAGCAGGTAGCAGGTAGGTAGGTGATTGGTAGAAGGTGAGTAGCCTAACTTACAATTAGTGTTTGCCAATGATCATGTTTCAAGCTCTAATCAGCTTTCACGTTAAACCTGCCGGAGGAAAGACGAAGAACGGATAAAAGTGTATACCTATGGAAGTGAGGATAGAGAATGGCGTCTCTTACCTTGGCAATTAGTTTAACTGGAATTCTTGGACTCGAATAGATAGAAAAATCCGACACCAACCCCAGCACTATCAGTTTCCTCTTGGGGCAATTACAATACTTGGGTCCCCTGATGCTCCTAGATATCCGCTAGCAATTTCCACTACGTTTCTCATTCGCTTCTCTCTTCATACTGCCCTTATCGTACACACGATACCGTAATTCTCTTTTTTTTACTAGATGATCTAAGGGATCCCGAAGAAAAGGCTGGGAAGGAGGGGAATAAGAAGCGACGCGCGAAAGCTTTTCCCTTTGCATGCATTCCGAGTACATCGGAATATGGGATTCTACCGAGGGCGATTTTTCATTCTGTAGAATCCCATTTACTTCTCTTATGCGCAGATCCGTTTTGTAGATGAACACCTAGGTGTACACGGACGAGTCGGATAGATTGAAAAAAATACTCTAGCCACTTAATTTCCTTGATCCCCCAAACGGCACACGAGACACTCCAGCTGCGCATGAATTCACCATAAGATTAATATACGTTACCTGTCCGCTTGCATTTCTCAAGCGTTGAAAAAGCGCACAAGAAATGCCAGAGTGCAGGCATTACTCACCACTCATTGTGGATGGATAAATATTAAATGACGGTTCCTGAAGCCAGGACGTAACGGCGACGTGATCTCGTACGAAGCTCGGCACGCTGCAACGCATCAGCACGTTATTACCAGGAAATCCACCAGGACTCTGAACCTCCGGATCGTAGCGTTGATTGACCACTGAAACATATTAAAAGAAAAAACTACAATTACTATCATTATTATTCGATAATTAATTAAGCAAATCGGGGTCTTAGTAATCGAACACCAAGTTTTATATCAAGGGTTTCTCAAGACACTCCTTCCCTATCTGTGTACCCCTATGTGTGAAGGAAGCAAAGGGGGCAACCCTATAAGGTAGAAAATATAAGGTCTCCAAGGTTCGGCGAGACTTACTGATGACGGTAAGCTCGGCGAAAGGTTCTCAACCGAGGGAGAAGATTGTGTACAGAGAAGAAAACGAGAAAGAGAGAGAGAGAGAGAGAGAGAGAGAGAGAGAGAGAGAGAGAGAGAAGTATAAAAAGAGTGACTGAGGGAGAACCTGGGTATACATAAGGCAGAGTGGTAGACGATATAGCCAACCGGAGCTACAGGGTTTTGCAACCCGTTTCGAGAGTCAGCCAAGCGAGGCACTCAGACTCTAGAATGGGGTAAAAACCTCTGTGAATTCGCTATCGCTGGTACTGGTGGCGTACCGTGGTCTGTACTCTGCAACTGTGCTGTACACTGTACATACTATATCCAGATAGCAGAAGCAATGCAACGTGCTGCCACTGCTAGCCTCAGTACCAGGCCTCACCTGGCGATGGTGCTGCTTTACGTATCGCGAAGACTCACGAATGCGCTCGACAGGCAAGCCGAGCATAAAGCGACCTGGGTCCCGACATTTCGTGTGGCAGGTGATATTTACGAACCATGAAAAATGCGAAATACCCCAGCTAACTCCTCCAGTTAAGAGCGTTGATCTTCATTTCTGTGTCCTCTCTCTTTCGCTCTCTTATACCTTTTATTTATTCTCTTCCTTTCTCTGTCAATCTGCAACCTCACTATCTCCTCTTTACCTTGCCCTTACACATCCACGTTCTCTGTATTTACGTCTCTTTTTAGTTTCTCGTTTTCTTTTCACTCTGTCTCACGACGTCTAGTGTATGCGTAGCGTGGATCAAAGAGCGAAAGAAAGAGGCAGAGATAGAGGAAAATTTTACATGATTTTGATTTCTTGCGACGGAGAGATTCTTGGGAGATGTTTCATTTTTTTTCCAGAAACAGCCACTATACAGTCGGTACTTGTCTGGAGGATAGGTACTGGAGTTATTTATGCTCGAAAAGACGTTATTTGGAATATATCTCGTAAGGTGCTAGATATACGCGTGCATAGGGAATTTATGAATTCTTTGGGACTCTATTTTTATTAGCCTTTGCTATTTTCTTTCCTATCGTGACTTATACATGACTGATAGAAATAGTCGACGTTACCATGAGGGTAGCAGGCATACCTTATTCTACTAGGATCTTATGTCTTCCAGCTAATAGTATTACCTACGGTAACCCCTTTTTATTCTCTTTTCTATGTCTCGTCCCTTTATAAAAGTGCCAACGAAATCGGGGAATTATCTGGCCCCCCACCGGAAGAAGGGTGAGTGTCGCGTTTCCGATATTCACCGTCAAGTTCGAACGACCTTCCCCTCC
>NW_014333498.1:8853-145839 GCF_000341935.2 Cephus cinctus
CCCCCCCCCCCCCCCCCAGCTAGTCCGATTCTTCGCCCCTTTCCAATACCTATTCGTCTTTTTTCCACCTCGCACATCGTCCCGTGAAAATGCTCGATAAGCCTCAAGACGTTTAACGGGTGGAACAATTCAATTTGGAATTGGTGAAAATCGAATTCACGGCGAAAATTCTTATTGTTACCTGCAACTGGTCCAGAAACTTTCCACACGAGAAACTATATGGCATTCGCACAATGAATACAGAAAGCAACATTCTGGTAAAAAAAAAAAAAAAAAAAAAAAAAAAAAAAAAAAAAAAAAAAAAAAAAAAAAAAAAGTAAAAAATGGAATCTGAACAATTCATAAATTTCATCCACAATCAAATCGCACTTCGTGGACAGCCAGATAACTTCTGTTGAATGAATTTTTACCGAAAGATCTTTAATCTTAGAAAAGTTGAGTGTTTTGATCGGGACTATAAAAATGCAAAGACTTGACTCATACTCAATCGAGATCAGAAATACTTTTTCGATGCTAAAGAAATTTACGCGAGACTGCTCTGAGACCTCACTGATAGGTTGAAATTTTACACGGGAAAAATGGAATGATTATTTTTGAAAGTTTGCATTGATCTGTATCAATTGAGAATAGTACATATTTTTTACATTTGTACACCTTTTTTATTCCTTTTATCATCAAGCTCAGTAGACGTTCACTTCTCTGGTATATACATATGCACATGTCTGTATCTCTATACGGTTCATCAAATTAAGAAAATGAGAGAAAAACGTGTAGACCACGAAGTCGTAAACGTTCCCTTTTTTTTTACGTTCTCCTAAACGGAGAAAGGCAAGGTGGAGTGTCGGAATTATACATGAGATTGAATTCGTGTAAATGAAAAAAAAAAAACGAAAGTGATGTACATATACATACGGTCATACAGTATAGTAAGGTATATACATCAGCAAGTCATCTATTAATTTGATATGACGTTTACTCTCTTGGCGAACTGATACTGTGTATTTTTTTCTAAATTACTTTCACGCGTGTAAGGTTTGTTTTCATTGAACAAACAGTGCTACTGTTGCATTTCGAAAATAATAATTCAATACGTCGTGCAATCACGTTGATATTAAAAGCGCTTGGAAATATGACACTACTGTGTTACCAATATTGGGATATTAAAGAAACTAGAAAATTTCACCAACGCGTTATTTTAGATGATTAATGAAGTTTTTTACATTGGAAAAACGTCTCTTGGCCAAGGTGACGTAAAATAAAAAATTTGCACAAAGACGCATTATTGTTTTTAGATTCTACTAGCAGTTAAAGAAGTCGATTCGAAGGATCACATATTCTATGAGGCACACCGACAAATTCGACGGAGTAGAAGGACCCTAGTTATTATTCCGTCCATATATTCGTGGGTCACACGTGCGCCTAATCATATTTATTTTAGCCTGAGAACTCTGGAGTTTCTGGCAGGACTGTCACTGTTCACTGTCCTCTTGCAAATAGAAGGAACATAGCAATGAAGCTTGAAGGGAGAATGTAGTTTCTTAGTCCAGACATGAACCTAATACGTAGTTCCTGGAGGAATGGATAAGAAAAATTCCTAAAATTACTTGATCACGATGAGATGCATTTCTGTCAGCAGAAATGCATTTTCCACCCGCAAAATTTTGCAAACAGGAATTAACTCAGAGTCATGGGTAATTGTTAAGGCCGCAGGAACTCCGTTTACGGGGTATAAACTTCTGAGGGATGTTTGCTGAGTGTGTAAAGGGGTGGCGAGTTGAGTTTCTGACTACTGCACGACGACCCACCTCGCAGGAGAAAATTAACGGTAGTCGACAAACTTTCATGCAGGCGACAAGCTTTGGCACTAGGGAGGCTTGTCGTTAACGCGTGCAGTAAGAGTGCCGTGGATCGACAAATGGTCCATAAAGATTTTCAAATTTCCCACGTGAAAACTATATGGGGCGCGTACGAATGCCTGTATTGTGATCGACAAGTAAACCAAATTGAAATTTTGAAAAATTATTAGTAATTTTTCAGCCACTCAAATCCATCAGCTTTTCATAGCCCGCGTTGTAGTACAGCTTGCCTAAAGCTTGTATATATGTATACCCATACTCATGTGAAATGGGGAATGAAAATGTAGGAGGTTCGAGAGTTACATGAAAGAAACCAAAAGGGCAAAAACCACATATATCCTCTATTGAATCAACAGGCATTTAGTTTCTAAGGGCAAAGGGTGAAGTGGAAGAAGACAGAAGAATCTTGGAAAACGAGATAATTTCAGTTTTTCATCGGGCTGGTAGTTGATAACTATGGATGCCTCATCGGATTAAATATCAATAAACAAATTCCCAGGAAATTTCGAAATATCTGAAACCGTGTAAATTCACTGTATTTTATTTTCAGCTTCTTGATAAATCCATCGCATATAATGCATCAGTCTATTAACTTCACGGGTTCCATTGAAATGTCAATTTCGATTATTAAAAACTTTCTCAGAACGGAACTGCGAGTGAGCGCTGGAAGTTCGTAGCCACTAATTAATTACAGAATGATTCGCTGTGTTAACCATTAACTAAAGTACAGTTCGCCAAAGAGAAATTCAAAATAAATAATAAACATAATAAACGAGGACAAGTGAAAAGCTGCGCTGGAGAAGTTAAATATTAACTTTTCATATTGCTGAACAATATCCATTGTACGCGCAGGTCCTACGACTACGTGAGTCGTGACACAACGTCGCTTACAGGCACGTCACTCAAAACCTACAGTTTCTGCGATACGAAGAATTGACATAAAATAAAGATATTATACATTTATAATATACCGCAACCAGTATTCAAATACGTGAGATATTAATTATTAACTTACCAGCTCGAACAGTGACGTCCCTACTAACAACAGCGCCCACGCTATTAATAGCCGAACACTTATAAATCGCCCAATGAACATCCTGTCTAAAGGCTTCTGCCTCGAACGACGGAAAGTATATAGTCCCGTTTCCCAGGACGTGACGTATGCCGGGTATACTAGCAATACTCCCACCATCAGTAGCAATCCAGTCGACAGTCGGTGCAGGATTTCCTCTGGCGATGCAGTCTACTCTGCCGCCACTGACATTAGTAAATTCCACTCGAGAGAGTGGCTCCGCCACAAAGCTAGGTCCTTGCATCTCGTAGGAAGCACTGACACCTGAAATCAAAAATATATCGAAAAATAATTATATCGCGTGATGTACTAAGAGCACCAATAATATTATTCTAATAAAAATACAAACGATATAAAGAAAATGTATGACTACAAAATTACTATTTTTTCGGTAACCTCAGAATATGGCATTATGACTCAATATATAATACAAAACTTGTACGTAAGAGAAACCATGTAATCTTTTTCTTTAAAAAATAAATCCTGCAGTGTAACGTAGTAAATTGAAACTTTTTATTTCACGACAACAAAAGAGATCAAATGTCGCAGACTAATACAAAAATCTTTACCTTAATGATCACACTCTTTATTATAGGAGCAGTGAAACTTACCATGTCAACGTATTAAGTTATCAACAAAAGATAATTATTGCTACATACTTCTTGCAAACGTTTACCTTACTATTATCTTCTTTTTTTTTTAAATACACGGGACAAAGTAAAATAAAAAACATTTCGATATATCCCAGCTGGGCTATGAAAAAATTTTGAAATAGATTAATAGCACCTGTATACATCATTAACCTAACAAATTCAAATACAAGTGCAGTTGCACTGTGACCGAGGTTACCAGTGGATAAAACCCAAGTGCAATTTAACATTATACGTTGAAACAACCGAGTTTCAGCAGAGTTAAAGTAACTATCTCTACTACAGCGAAAACAGTACGCGTTACCGTCGACACTTCCCTTATTCAAATATTGCCATTATCAAAATCGACGTTATAAGCACACACAAGTAATAGTACCAAGAACACTAGGATTTATGGACACGCAGACTATAATTACTATACTAAATCATGAATTCATCCAACCCGCCTAGCATACCGGCTTAGGTACACAAATGCTTGCACGAACGCATATAACGTGGAGCAATGCCTAATAACCATAGCCCTGTACGAGCATATGGACAGTACCTTAAAACACGAGCCTGAGGTATACCGTAGGATTTGCAATACTTATATTCTTCTTGCTCATTAGCTCGTTACCCATATTCATATCCAATACGCAAGCAATTGGTGTATAAGAAAATTCAATATTCAATCAAGCTCAAGATAATAATAAAATAGAAGGGTTAAACAACGAAGAAAGACAAGCAGAGGGAGAAGAGGGTAGCAGAAAGATAAGCGTGTCCACAGGGCGGTTCGCGCACAAGAGGGTAAATTTCCCAGTATATGAATGTTGACGCAACCCATTATACAGATGGCCGACGGTACGTTGTCTGGTCTCTTCAGCGGCCAAGCGGAAGTGTACAGCTTCAGAACTCTCCCTGGTTGACATGAAGAGTTGACTAGGGTTAGGGCACTCGAGGTATCGCACTATACTGTACTGTACGTTCCATGACGTACCGTACCCGTGCACCCCGTACAGTACCTACTGCCTACTAGCTATAGTAGCTAGTAGCTACACCCTTTGCTTCAACCCGGCACCACTCGTACAGGAGAGAAACTCGAGTGATAGCTCGGCATTGTTTAGATATTCTGATGAGCCAGTGAATTTTCGAATGCACTTCAGACCGGTCATTATTATATACTGCCGTGGTAGAATGGCCTCTTACCACTTCGTCATTAGACGTTTTCTTTATTCGGCCCAAGCTCTCCTGCTGGGATTATGTACCGAAGGGCAATTGCAACGGACAACATTGATGAATGTCTCTTTTGTGCACTTGTTGAATTTACTCTTGCGAATAGCTATGACGATGTCAACATACTTGGCGATGCTATTAAATTCAAGGAATATACCGTTTACAGGCTCTTTACAGCTGCAAATGTACTGTGGATAATAATAATGTACACGACTCGTTTTAAAATGACAAATGGATGTTGTAAGATGGAAGTAGTCGGCAATGTTAACAGTGGAGCGATGACAATAATTGTCCGTCTAATTATACTCTCAAGGTAACAATGCAATAGCTCCGTTATCGGTTACGGTCTTTCAGGACGCGGAGAGTGTGTTATAAGTATATGTATATGAAAATGTACTAGACGTATGTACCTTGATTAAATACCGTCATGTAGCGCGTAGAACGAAGGGACCTGGGAAGGATTAAAGAAGAAAAAAGGGAGAGGACTGATGCGTACGTAAAGAGAGGTTGGGCGAAGGACAGAAGGGCCACGGGTAGCCGGTGGAAAAATAAGGGATGAAAAAAAGAGAGAAGGAATTGTGGTTGGGAGAAGGGGTGGAAGGAATCCAGCAGCATCACCGTTTTCCACCGCGGAATCCGACTCTCATCCTATGGTTTGCTATTCTTTCTTTCCAGCAGTCGACGCCTGGGACGAGGCCGTCGCTAGTATGTCCCAACCCTTTTTTTTCATCCGTTTCCGCTACCTACCCAGTCCAACTTTACCCCCCGCCCTCCCCTCTACACACCTACACCTTCAGAACAGACCAGGGATTTCTGCTGCGGTTGTCCAACAATGCAAACCAACTTTCTCATTTCAATGTATTGTGCCCCGGCATTGTTCGTCGAGCTCGTTCCCGATCATCGTGGCGCGCGGACCGAAGATTACGGACTTTTTCTTTTTTCAATTCTTCTGTTTTTATCCGCGCTCGGAGTGCACCGAACGAAACCCATTGAAAAGGTTCGGGGACGGGAATGGGGAGATTTTTGCAATAATTTCACCGGGAACGAATTAATTATACCGCCTGGTGAAATTCCGGAAATTCGTTGCACTGTCGTAATTTTCAGAATGGGATAAGAGGATGCGGGCTCACCGTAAGTTTACAAGTGGAATTGCCAATGGTACAATGGGTAACCCTGGCATTTCCAACGGATAAATATATATACCAGAGCAAATAGGTTGGTTGAATTCAGCACGTCAATTGTCCAGGAATTTCAATTGCTAATGAAATTACGGAGAATGTATTGGGACTGCATAGTTTATACAGAGGGTGACAACCAGCGTGCTATACGGTTCAAGTGTTACGAGGAAAGAGATAGATTGCAGATAGAAAGGAAGAGAGAAAGATAAACAGAGACACTGATTCCTACATCAATAAAGGTCCACCGTGATCTACGAAATCAGCTTTGAACAAAGAAATTGTATCGATATTGTTTTTCCCTTCGATTAATTTCCTCGAGGATCTGATGACGATGATTTTTAATAACCATGATTGCATCTCGTCTTAATAAATTTCACGCGATTTTATTTGTAGTTTTGTAGAATTTCCATTGCGTAGCCAGGCACGCTTATAATGGCGTCTGCGAATGACGGAATTGCCGTTTGAGAAAACTAACGATTTCCCCTCGATAAAAATCTTCGTCGGTATTTTACTTGTCCTGCTTTTTTATTTATTTCCTTTTTTCCTCTCTTTATTCCCGGCTCCCGCATTGGCAGGAGTGAAATGGACAGTTCGCGTAATTCAGCAATCGTCTGGTTTACGTTGCGCGCCGGCGCCATTATCGAATATTTATATTTCCTCTTGAATCGTTCCCCCATTTAGCCCGTGTTCAAGTGAAAATCGTTATGAGACGCTTTCAGTTTTATAAAGTTTCTTTACGACAGTACCAAACGTAATGTAAACGACAATAAGCCAAAGAGCCAATCAACGAATCAAAAAAAAAAAACAGTGAAAAGACAAATGATCTAAGGTGCGAGTAAATGAAAATCAAACCTAACCTCTTAAGATTCAAGCACAGCACTTAATTTCATACGAATAAGAGAATCCCGAACGACCAAAATTTCATCTCGCTCGAGCGATCAAAACCTTTTGCAATTGAATCTTGAGATTCGCGCGTGCGCATGCGCACATCCAACAACGATAAGTGTCTGGCACACCAAGCACAATGCATCCGGGATTGAAGTTGCATTTAACCGTTAGAACAGAATTTATGTACATTTTTTTAAACTTTAAAAATTCATATACATCTAAAGAAAAGTAACGTTCCCACGAGGAAAATGGATACAAAATATTACAGAAAATCAACCCAACACCTGACAAAAATGTCCCATAACCCATAAATTCCCACGACGTAGCCAAAACCCACCTATTGATCTAACAGGTCCAAAATGCTATCCCACTATATTAGTTCTATATTATTTAAACATTTTACCTAGCCTAACAGATTCCTCTAAATTTTCTATTTGTCTTAGGTAAGGCCTCTCTTGCTCGTGCAGTAATGTTCCTACTGCATTTCAGCCAATGCATGAGCATAGGGATACGTGTAATCGATGCGATCACCCCACGATTCTGCAATTGCAGCAGGAAGGACTCCTGCAGCTGCATCCGAACCTCTTGGCCAAACTGCTGCCATCCAGCCCCACGTCTGGCGCAGTACCTACATACCCTACTGTACTCACCCGGCATCGCTCTGTGAACAATGCCTATCTTTCCCATTAAAGCCAAGCACTATGCCATCCAATATCAATGCGAAATACCACTGTCTGACTCTATACGGATTGACTCTACTGCCACGTGCTCAAATTTTGCAAGAAAAGCGACGAACCGACTAAACAATATTTACAGACATTGTTAAACATATCACCTACGATATTTTCACAATTTCTATGAGCAACGTAACATTATTAAGTTGAGAAAACAATTTTTTATATTGAAAACAACACAAGCCAACAGCACGTTTGGTCTAACGATTATAAAATGTGCTGTTTATAAATGTATTATCAGCTAGGTATTTTACTATGGAAACCACAGAGAATCACGGTGAAACTAGCTGAAGCTAGTGGAAAGGTAGTGCAGGTAGAAGTGACAGAAACAGTGGAAGTGGATCGAGAGCGTTAGCCATGGAGAACAAGGGAACAGAGAGAGTAAGAGAGTAAGAGAGTAAGGGAGAGAATATGAGAGAGCCGAGAGAACCTAGAGCCACTAAGAGGGACAGTACTGGTACAAAGACCGAAATGCAAATACATGTACTGTGTACTTAGGAAGCTGTAGCGTCAGTGAACCTCATGCATAGAGATTGTATCCCTCCAGGTGTGCTACAACCCACTGACAAAGACACGTTTCTCTATACTGTATATATTCTATGTGGATGCATTATAAATGGATATATGGAAGAAAATATTTGAGTATATTTGTACAGCTCTTAGTCGTCATTATAAGTCCGTACTATAGTCACATGCTAAAATATATATATATATATATAGAATATATTCAAGTGCAAAGCCATGCACGTATCACACTTGGTGGAAAAGAAAATTTAATGCAGGGCCAACGTGTGGCTTGAGACTTCATTGTTTTCAATCTGTGAAAAAAAAAACACTTTGAACTAGTAGACGGACTGTTTACGTGTCTTACGTATATTCTAAAAACGCACCTCATTACTCCCCTATTACATATGATGCAAGTTTGTCCAGAGAATTTACAATCGATAAAATTTAACATAGTAATATCTCTCGAGGAATTCCAGATTCAGCCTGATTTCTTCTCGATCCAAAATGCTTGGATGCCTGTACAATTTTGTATGGCTCTGCAGTGCACCTAGCTCTTCCCATGACCCAGGACACAGAAACGCAAGTCATGTTCCCATAGAAAATGCACTCTATAACACGGTATTCTTCTGGGTAAATATATATACACATATACAGCATATACTGCTATATACTAGAATCTACTATATACATATTATATACCTCCTATATCACGTGGAAAACCGCACTCAGCCGGAGACAACAAGGGAACCTAACGTCCATTCATTCGTAAGCGTTCCTGCTGCTAGTGGCTGAGTTTTTTCGATTTTTGTTATCCACCTCTCTTCTTTACTCTCTACCCCTTTCTCTGTTCCACCTTCGTTCTCAATCTCTACTCTCTACGCCAATCCTCTTTTAACGTTGCGCCGTAAGAGCAACGAAAGCTAGACAACGAGTTCCGTTAATTCTTTCCCTCCCTCTCTTATTTTTTTTTCATTGTTTGATCTTCCTTCCTCCCATCCTCCACCTCGCCCTCTTTCTCACATTCGCAGAGTTAATTACGATCGATCCCCGGTACGAATTTATTCGAGGATGTACCGACTGGAAAATCATCATCGTCCTCTGGGTTATTCAAGTGCCCAGAATGCACTGCGTAGGCGACTGAGACCATCACGCTAACCGGATATCCATTTACCTTCCGGGGATTTCGTAAAATCGACGCGGCCAGTAAACGTGCAAAGACACCCACACGTCAGGTGCAAGTCCTAGCCCCCATCTGTATAAACGTAGCTGCGATCCGGTCGATCAGTAGAAAAGTGTTTACACGAGTAAATGAGTATCCTATTGAGTGGTACCGAAAGTTTATTAGAATGCACTTCGTTCACTCTCTCTTTTACTATATATATATATATATCGCTCTCTCTTCGATCGACCAGTACTCATTCGTCGGCTAAAACAAATTGCTCGCATCCGCACAGGAGACCATACACTTGTCCCTAGTATTTGGCATTTGAATAAGGAAAATCCAAAAAATACAAGGATTAAGAAATCGGACACGCGTTCAATTAAGTTTCCATCTCTCTGAGTCCATATGAAATGTTCTACATTTTTACCTCTAAATACCCGTAAGAAATTTTCCATTGCCAATGGGTTTTTGTCAAGAGTAACGTGTGGCAAATTAATGGAAATCAATGGAAAATATATTTCTTATCTGAAGTGAAGAAAAAAACCATTGGCAATAGGAAATTTTGCTAGGGATAAATATCCCGTATCCAACTTAAACTACTACTCGCTGTTACATTATTAAGGGTTTAGTCTCATAGTCTAGAATCCTTATCTCGCGCCCCTTCATAAAATTCCCAGTAATTATGCAGGGATGTGGGTAAATCTGACTCAGATCAGACTGAATTATCTTTTGGAACTTTCTATTATAGTTGCTAATTGCTGTAACGTAATATCGGCCATTCTGCAACAATATGGGAAGCATAGAATCATCTTCCTTTTTTTTTTTAACAATATAATCAATCAGTATCCATTTTAGTATGAAGTCTGAATTGTGAAGAAATCGCTCTATAGGTTGAAACGATACATTGATAAAAGACTAGTAGGTACACAGATCATCCCCTGAACTAGAAACTGACAGTCAAGTATATACGTACGCAATGAATTATTGCGATTTGTATTGGCTTCCCAAAGTCGGAATGAATTTGCAAAGAATGCGTTGCACGCCAATACGGTTTCATATAATTACGCAATTTTTGTTATATGTCGGTAGAGCTAATTGGCTCTTTTATTGGCTCCTCTGCATCCCTACAGGGCTGTTCATAATTAATTAATTGTTCTAAATTATCCAAGCCGGTTATCTGACCCTGTTTTGCATTATGACTTAACGCGGATCAATTTTGGATTATTGATCAATCTTGAATTCAGGATTAATATAGTATTTTGAACATCGGGTAATATCGGTGAGATGGTTGACCAGCCGGGCGAAGGCCGCTGCGCGAGCAAGATCAATTCTGCCGAAGTTTCCTAGGGCAAGAGTCGCAACCTCCTATCGATCCTTCGAAGTGGACCATAACGTAACCACATCAAGATTGAAATGGTGATTTACTAACTGGATCTGATAATGGTTGAGAATTTAAATAACAGCCTAGCACAAGGGTGGAATAAAACGTCAAGATAATATTTTGCACCCCGTGTGATTACGGTATACAATTTTATTGAATTTTCTGAAGACGGTACCACCCTTAAATTTTGGCTAATTATAGATTGACAAGTTAGATATCTTGGAGCTTTCGCGGAGAAACCTTCGAGAAGTGCTAAGTCGACACTTCCCTGTTTCTTAATGACACGGGCTAATGAGTCTCTAGTTAATTAACCACTAGCTAGAGCTTATTTACGGTTGGAAGTCGAAGTACACGGTGGGTGATAATAGAATTTCAAGAAAATATACATTTTTATCGATACCTAATCTCCAAACTTGTCAAGACATTCGAAAGTTCACAATTAAAAATTCAATGATTAAAAAATAATTAACAATCACGATAACAACAACGATTATTGCTCTCCACATTTCATTTCCGATTGAGTCGTTCTGGCAATAACGGATTTGCCTATTCGGGGAGGGTGGTTAATGGAAATTTTGGAGATCGAAATTCGAAATTGCCTACAGGATTTCAACGAATAACTCAAGGAAATCTTATATCTTATAATTACCTGTGATGTCATTACGAAGTACCAGAGGATGAAAGAGGAGGCACGAAGAACCGCGGCGAATACCAATAGTAGGTATAGTAAAGCTCCTAGTAAAAGCTACGATGTTCACTGGAGTACGAACAAATCTTGCAATCTCTGAAAATGCAAATCCGAAACAAGACTAAAAAAAGCTCCCAGATATTCATAAAGCTATTAATCTCGCGAAGCAGTCGAGCCACACGAGCTCCGAACTCACTAACTTCCTAATCGCCACCTAAGCCAAAGTTTCCACCCAGACTCCCTTACAGCTCACATCAAGAGCGAAGGGTAGTTTACCATGAGAAACTTTAATTACTTTCCAGCCCGAGACATCCCCATTAAACACTGATATTTCCTAAGGGAAAAAGCGACCATTCTAGCAAACTCGTAGAAACGTCAGTTTAAGAGTGACGTAGCGTAAATTCTTTATTCCCGAGAGAGAGAGAGAGAGAGAGAGGGGGGGAGGGGAGGGGGAACGAGGGGAGAGGCCCCTAATTTTTTGCAAACAAGATAAACAAATCATCAAATAAATTAGAAAACGCCGTTAAAGTTCAATTTACTCGTATTACAAATTGGTACAACAAAATGACCACTAGGTGGCTACCAAAGGTACAAAATTCCATCTGACAAGTCCAGATGAACAAACAACTGTTTGCTCGCGCCCAACGCTACCCGTGGCGAGTAGCGTGGCAGCTCTAGAGGTAGGTTTGAGGGTGGTTAGGTGTGGTTAGGGGTGGTTAGGACGAGGGTAGTGGAGCTGCAGTAAGGTTGATTGTAAAGCGAGAGAAACCGGCAGCGGAATAGTGGCGTGCGAGAGGGAAGCTCAACTTTGGTTCCTTCACCCCTCGACTAATGAGACTGCGCGGTTACATCAGAGGCCGGGGACAAATTGAAACGTACGAGCCTAGAGGGTTGCGGTGGAATGAGAGTTGAGAGAAAGGGGGATCAACCGGGACATCGACTGGATGAGGTGAGAGAGAGAGAGAGGCAGAATGAAATGCTCGCCGGTCCTGACGTTTCTATAACGTATAGCTATGGGCATCGGTTCAACTGTAGAAATGTGTGTTGTGAATCTTTTATATCGTTCTCTCCTCTCTGACAAGTGCATTTTTCCATTCATCCTTGTCATTTTGTTCACTTTGGATATTTCAATCACGGCTTGTGTCATCCGACTGATTATGTTTATCTAATAACGTTATACGTGCATAAGGGAGCTTTTTGTCGAGATAAAGTGATTAAATTTTAACGCTGACATAGAATCGTACGGAATTTGCTGTTGTTTTAAAATGTAAATTAATTGACAATTTTAGCACGTATCTGACAGTAAAGAGAGATATCGTCGTCTCAAATCGTGGATGATAACTTCAAATGAAATTGGATCCTTTGTTGTGGAATTTTGCAAGAGATATTTTTTATTCCTAATATAAAAATATTTCTTTATCGATTAATTGATAATGATAGAATCACTCGTTCTTAAATATTGCTTTTCACTTCTCCCCAGTTTTAAGTAAAATATTTTATCACCCTTCGCACTATACAATGAGATCATTCAACAAAGAAGATCGCCTGTTTATACAGTTTATCTTTTGTGTCCTCATAATTTATGGGAGACAATTTTTGTGAAGGTTCATCAATTCACTCCCCCCCGTCACCTCGTACTACCCTATGTTGGTGTAAAGGATATTGGATAGAATATAATCGTTCTATAATCTGCGAATTCCCTGGTAACGTAGGTCTTGTCGTTAAATAGTACAGAAGCAGAGGTATCTTCATGTATAAAATACACGTGAAATTAAAACACGAATAAATTGCACGAATTTCTCAAAATTCTTACTTCTGTGCCTGTGCCGAGAACGAGGATGGATTCAATATAAATGATATTCCAGTACTTCTAAATAATTGTAAAAATTAGCCAAATCAATTTTTTACCGAGAGGTCGTTAGTCGTAGTCTACGGCCAAGATGACGCCTCGGAGGAAAGACGACTTCGATTTTCACCGGTGAGGGCATGCCCTCAGACACCTCCATAAAGTACATCCGATGAAGTGCAGTACTTCGACTAAACAAACTGTTACATAATATCCAGTTTTTTAAAGATTTTTTTAAAAAGTTTGTAAGTCACCTGATCAAAACGGCACTCCTCCCGTGCATGATAAAGCGGAAAACTTAAGACCTACGTCCGAAGGAAATTAAACGTAGGTCCTAACTCTGCGAAAGGGATCAACATATAAGGGATTCGGAAAACTACCCTCTCTCCTGCATCTGTAAACTTTGCCACGAGACACTTGCTCACCACTTGCACCCCTCTTAAAAATACTCCTTTTCCTGCCTGTCCAGCCAGCGTAAAGTGGCTAATTCCGGTCCGGTGACGATTGGGCATATACAAATTCTTTTTACTCCGAAATTCGTGAAATCAACTTTTGCATCGGGTCAAACCTAGACGCGTTTCGTTTTCAAATGGAAACGAACAAAAAATATCATGTGCATCAAGGACGAAAAGATATGTGACTCGTGTGAATGCCAAGTGTGAACTTCGCACTCGTTAAAATAATCTCCTTTACAACCTTGATGCATAATATACTACTATACTATACTTAATACGTTAAATCTTAATTTCCAAAGACAAAATAGCAAACCAACAGCACTTTACAAGTCATTCTGAAAAAACATTAATATAATCAGATTATTTTTTCAAAACGATTGTAATCATTTCAGATCAGTGAGCAGAGTTCACGTTCTTGCACCGACTCAATTTTACAGTAGAGCAATTAGAATCGTAGTTCAGCCTAGTCAAAGAGATCCAGACGGCCATTCTCTGAGGATACGAAAAAATGAAGATACCACAGCCGACAGCGTATAAAACTGAGAAATTTGTAAAATATGAAAAATCAATAAAGCTACCCTCTGACCCTTCTAGTAATCCACATTCCGATTACAAGTCTAACCGTACCTGGATGTTGAAGAGACAGCGCACAGCCCCTCGATGGAACAGGTAATTGGAGGAAGACGTCATGGAGGGTAGAGAGACGACTCAGCTACCAGGCAATAATTGGATGGTCTGAGAGGAATGGTTAGCGAAAGGGTGGTTCAGGTTGAACGCAAGAGAAGTGTCTCGAAATTCCAGCTAGAAAATAGATTGCCCAAGATTCTAGTGAACAGATCCCTCAAAAATTACGGGGGTAACTTTCGTTCGGAAAAAAAAAACGCTATAAAAACCAGCAAACTGAAGTAAACAGCAATTGGGGTAAAAAAAGAAGAAAATGCTATTTTCTTAAAGTAATATCCCAAAACTACCCCTTTCAGTTAGTCAGGCTCCATTTCGTTCAGCCGCTAATCCAATAAGAGACGACCCCGGTATTAAAGCCCCAAGAAAAATATAGTGTCGCCTAAGAAAAATAATAATAAAAAGCGAAAAAAAGCACCCCCGTAAAGGCAGCCTCTCGAAACTACACTAAGATGCACTAAGCCACTACGTGGAGTCTTGAGTGCGCTGTAGCTATACCCATGGTATAGCACTACGGTAGCTGTAACAGGAGTAGCGGCAGCACTTACTATGCTACCGTGCAGTTGGTAATCGGATGTACAGGATGTATAGAATGGAGTAAGAGGAGTGGATCGTAGTGATGACCCTGGCGGTATAGTGGTGGAAGCCATGAAAAGGGGGTCTGTAATGAAATACACCAGGAAGGTTAAGGGAAGCCGAGATGCGGTGCAACGGTCATTTAGACTCGAGCTATAAATTAAGCTTTTACCCGTAGTGTCTCCGGCACTCTCTGCGATTCGCTTGCTTGGCTGGCTAGTCTGCGCGTCTGCCTGTGTTGTCTGCTTGACACGTTGACTCCTTTATTTCCTGCCCTCGTCGTTCCCTTCAGTATATTATCTCCTCCGTCTTATTACCTCTTTTTCTTTTTTAATAACACTCTCGGTCCCTTCCCATCTATCCTAGCTTTACACCAAAGCCCTACATTCGCTCGTATCAGATAGCCTCGTAGCTTAAACCTACAATTTTGACCCTCTTTCTCTTATCAAATTCTACACGCGCAATTCCCTAGTACATACGACATAGTCCCAAGTTGTTTTGAACGGCTGTACCCTGTCCCTTTTTACCTACTTTTTTCATCCTGCTGTGTTCTTCGATGCGCCATCCCTTTGTGACTTAAGCGCCACTTTTTCAATGGAAACTGCAAGAGCGACAATGCCGGCACGTGTATCCCATCGCACCAACAGCTTTATGGTTTCGTAGCCCCCGGTCCTTTCTTTCTGCACTGTATCTATTATAGGTACCGAGGGGTTGGGTCGAGCGTGCAGTTGCCTTTAGCCGGGCTTTTTACTGACTCTACATATCGACGGTCTTGTACGTGTGTGAAATATCAAGAACGTCGTCGTGTGTATTTTAATGTGAAACCACCTAGGCTGCGTCAGCTCCATTAATTTCTACTATCGTAAAAAATTAAAGCAGACGAGGAACCTGATTGGGTTTCACGAGAAATAAGTTTATTCGTCTTGCTGACCTTTTCCCTCGTTCGTATATGTTTAAAAATTTTCTTATTTTAATATCCCGTAGTACCGTCGTACAGTCGTAACTGTACTTTCGTTTTTTCACTACTTCGTGACTCACTACTTATTCATGGCAATGGATCCAAGTCTTTTGAGGACGTTGCGACTTTTGGATCTACGGTCTTAGACATAGTAAACAATAGGTATGCGCTTAATTGAATTAATCGTTGGTGAAAAATAGCAAAGGACAAAATAGTAGACTGGACGTAATTCGCAGAACGGAATTGTAACGTGAAAAGGGCAGGGATGAATGAGGAAAGAAAAGACAGAGGATAAGGAGGTATAAAGTAGAGAAAAGGGATGGCTGTGTAGAAAGGGGAAAAAAGGAGATACAGAAGATAGCAGCCAGACTCGGCAATTCTGTCGACGTGAAAGCCAGATGAAAAGCTTTAGTCTGGTCGAATGAAGAGGGAAGTGGATGTGGAGCATGATGTAGTTTCTCTTACACGAAGCCACGTGGGACTTAGGATCATCCTTAAGCCGGGATCATCTAACAAGAAGGAAAATACACACTCTTTCCGTCTAACCTAACGATATTGACATTATTCACTTCTCCGTAGCTACGTTTTCTCTGAAATTGCATACACCGACGAAGCAACCCTGAAATCACAGAGTGAAAAGAAACCACGAAAAGAAAAATAACGAAGTTCATCCTGTGCCGAGTAATTCCATTCTACTCGAATTACGTGAAAACATAATAACACACTTTCCCCACCAACCCCGACATATGAAATAATGTTTGTGGCATCCTTAAAATTTTCATGCTATAAATCACAACGCAATAATTTCTTTCGGAAATATTTGTCATTTTCAAAACGATACAAGGGACGGGAAAAACAATTTCTTTTTCAATCTCCTCTTCCCCACCAAATTGAATTGACTTTCTTAAAGCGGCACGGAGAGACTTTGCAATTTCCTAATCGATCTGTCATTCGCAATTCACACGAGTCTCATATGCCGAGAGGAGAACCGAATGAAAGTGAAGAAAGCGAAGGGCATAGGTGCGAATGAAAAGTAAAAATGAAAGAAAAAGATAAAAAAAGAGTGAGGGTAGTAAAAAAGATAAAAAAAAAAGAGTGAGGAAGAATGTCAGAAGAAATAAAGAAAAAGAAAGTCGTGGCAAATAATCTATTTCCAAATCCCTTGAGAGAAAGACAAATGGATTTCTCAGAAACGGGAGTTGGGACGGTCACGGTAATTGGTTATGAGCCGTTTATAGAGGGACGGAAAAATCTAACTCACCCCACGAAATTTAGATAACCTACCTACTCTCGCTCTACTACCCCGCCGCCATTCCCAAACCATAGCCAGCCGGCCCCAACCCAGCCAAGAGAAGATTGCCGCATCGGATTTTCATTTGTCGAGGGTAGCTGACTTCAAGCGGCTTGCACCTGATAATCAGCAACCTCCTCGTCGGTCCATTTTATTTTTAATCCCACCGGGCGTTATCGGAAATACAACAGGCGTGAATTTCGCTATCAAGGAAATAAATATTATAAAAATGAGATCAAGAACATTCGTATACAGCGATAAAACATTCTGTAGCAAAAATACACTCAGGTAGTAAATAAATGATATTACACAAATAACAAACCTAGTAAAGATGTTAAACTATCATAGACGTCTCGAAACACCCTCGTCTTTCTTCTTTACACCGGAAGACTTTGTAATTCATCTCTGGCCGTACCCATGCAAAAATGTTAAGATATCAGAGATGTTCTAGAACAGTCTCGCATACATCTCTCTGGTCCCAACCAAGTACTTTTCATTTCAATTAAGTCTATTAGTCAAGTATTTGCGTTTATTTTCGTCTCGTTAAAGTCTCGTTATGGTCCTGATCAAATGGCCCTACACGAACAATCTGATACTCCGTCAGACGCATTTTTGCACAAAGATTTTGAATTCGACTCGAAAAAATTCCCAGACGGTCCGCGTAGACCAATTTGATCAGGACTGCAACAATGCAAACACTCGACTAATACTAAATTGAGTCGAAAGGTATTCGTTCGAGACCAAAAGGACGTGCACGAGACTGTTATAACTAAGGCAGCTGTGATATTTAAACATTTTTACACGAGTATAGCCAAAGGAGAATTACGAAATCTGCCAGTATAAAGAACCAAGAGAAAAACGTGAGAATTCCTTGGGTTTTGGATTTAAAGTAGCAGTCTACGTCTAGAGCTCGAGCAGCATGCAAAATGCTGCGTCGACGTTATCACACCGGGACAGATAAAGAGGAAGCTGACGCAGTGGATACGTTACTAGCATAATCCAACGTAGCCTGGCGTCGTGTCGCGTGACGTCACGGTACCAGTAGCTACCCAGAGTCTTCTTCCTATTTTTCCGAGTATTCTGCTGACTTTTCTTGGCCCTGAGTTACCCCTTATTCTTTACCCCAAGTCGTACCACAGACTGCGACTCAGACTGCCTTTCGTCGCATTGTTCCTCTTTTCAACCAGACATTCTCCCAAGGCGGCCCCGGTACAGAGTAAGGCCATCTTAACGAAGATTTAGACGACTCTCTGCGTCTTGCATTACCACGATTTGGATTTGACCGGAATTTATCTCCACGCCTTCAGCAACCTTTCCCACAGACCAGCGCACAGACGCCTTTTCGCCGACACCCATATACCAATCCGCCACGCAGTAAACACACCCTGGTGAAAAATTTGCAGTGCCACAAGAACCTGATAAAAAGATATATTCACCGTCCCAAAGTGTAAGGCATTCGGCGAGAGTTTACTTTTTCTTGCTAGTGAGACGTTTTAAAAGGAGACAAATTACTTGAGACACCCAGTACGTACGGCTTAGCCGGTACGTTCTGTGCCTGCTTTACGTGTACTCGCAGTCCAGACTTACTCGATACGAAAACAATACGTAACTTAGGATCGCTCAGTAAGTAAAATTGTAAGCACTCGTGCCACGTCGATAAATCGACACCAAAGTGCCCCGTGGATATTCCAACGATTATAGAAACCCTCAGAGTTCGATATCATTGATTACACTCCCATATGAATTATCAAGTAGCACGTGTACGGTTATCAAGGAGCTTCCGTCTGATTTGATGGGAAACAAGTTTGACCCATTCCCCGGCAGTACCCTGTAGCCATTTACGATCACAGCACAGGCAATTTCGAAATCTGCTTTGTGGACAGAAACGCGAGGCCAACGGTTTCGAGAGCTTCCGTGCTTGCACCCAGTCTCTTTCTCGGTGCGCCATAAAGTGTACGATATGTAGCAGACAGGAACAGGAACACCTATGGCCAGAGAGTACGAACAGTTCAGTATGTGCTTGACAATGGGTATATATATGTTTTAAAAATATAGTTCTGGATATTTTTATATATTTAGAAATGTGCACGCGAACGTGTTGGTCGCACGTACTATGTTTACCTGTATGAAAATACGTTGCGGCTTCCAGCAGTGCTTTCTTCTTTACTTTGAGGTGCGTTTCTCATTTATTACTGCGCCATGTGACATGGAAGGACCGTGATGACTGGTCGTGCTTTATATTTCGAGGTGAGAGTACGTACATACGTGGTAAGCTGGTGAAAAAAAAAAGAAAACAAAAAAGAGGAAGCCTGATGGAAGTAGGGAGCAGAAGTTTCTGAGGAAAATCGTGCGCTAGACCCGTGCAGGGAAGAAGTTGCCGAGCCTCGTGAAAGATCGTGGGTCGGTGTAGAGAAGAACAAAGGGGAAAGAATGGCAGACGAAACAGAGAGGTAAGAAAAGGTAGGAGTAAAAGAAAAAAAAGGTAAATGAATTAAAGCGAGCGGAAGGTATATTTTGACGTGAGGTAAGACGTAGGTACGATATATGTCTGTCGTTCAAATTGAAGCTATGGCTTGGGTCACGTTAGGTTAGGTTAGGTTAGATAAAACTGCTAAGACAAAAGGTTAGCTGCGAGTGGGCTGTGTATTGTTGTGACGGACGGCGCTGACCCGTGGAACCTCCATTCTCGCACATTTTCTTCCTTTATTCTACCTTCCAGAAGCTTCTGCACACTGAATCCTACCTGCCACATTGTCCAGAACCTCGTACCGCGCTATCTCCTTTTCTTTCCTACCTATAGCGCCCACCTACCTAATGTATCCCACAGGAGCACTCCCATCCTCTTAACTAAATGCTGCTACTGACAGCTACCCCACTTCTTATTCTTCTTCTTCTTCCTCTATCTCCCACCTACTACCCCTTCCCCGGCCCGCCCACTTCTTCCTACTGTTGTACTTATACGCTCTACCTTACCGATACACCCTCGTCTGCCATACCAACCCACCTAACCTAACCCAACTTCCTATATCCCTTCTAACACAGAGATTTTTATTTCCTGGCTTTAACGTCCCGTATCGCTAATGAAAATGTCAATCGGCAGTTCGACTTGAACATTAAAAACTCAAGTGAGAACGAGAGCTTTTTCGAGTAGTGCGCCGGTCTAAACGATTTTCTCTACTCTTTGTTCCTGCTTTTACAAATAACCTAATTTCCAGCGAGCCTCGACATGCTTTCTTCATTAATAGAATTATCTACGTGTATACACAATGGATTGAGCCTTCTTCAATTTTACTGTATGTATTATTTTTTTTTTGGAATTACTTCAACGATATCTCCTGTGGCAGTATGTATATCTGATTGAATTACAGACTGTCATTAATAATTGACAGCTGACTGATCTCGGGCAACTATTTCAATATGGTAGACAGTGTACGTCTCTATATACTATACAGCGTGATATGACGCACGTGCTATCGGTCGACGCCTGTAATATCATATGATAGGTTATTGTGATCTAATGCGTACGTATTATCTTCGTTAGAACCCCAAACACACTGAAGCCTAATCTACAGCATTACTATCTTTTATACGAAATATATTCCCAGGCGTAGAGACGTCGCATGCGTGTATTGAGATTCGTCTGATTGACGATATAAATTTTTACGCAATATTCGCGTTCGTTTCAGGCGGGCATTTTTTACTTTATCAGATGCATTATTTCGCGAGGGCTGCAATGCATGTAAAATGGGTATCGTTTACTTTGATACGTCAACGAGGGAGACGTCGTTGAAGTATATAAAAGAGTACCTGACTCACGTCCCACGGATGGAGATAAAAAGGAGACTGAAAAAATGGTGGGATGCGTATTAGAGGGACTGTTGAGGGATGCAAATAAAAGGGGATAAAAATTGGCGAATGAAAAGAAATTTATAAAAAAACAGGGGGACAGGAATAATAAAATGTTATCGAATTATAATGGAGGATACTCGAATTTCCCATTAGGCAGTCGATTTTGAGGAATCTCTGTGAACGGCACGGTAAATGTCGATCTGTGTAGATATGGGAATAAATTCGGGACAAAGCCATGAGAATTCAAAGGTCGTTACTCCAACGGTCACCCTACATGCATATTTATGCACTATGCTAATGCAACTCTCTACCATAGACATCCACGACTGTCGTACACGTATATTTCAGGTTCAAAACCTGCCTGGCTCTTCGACCATTAACATATTAGTTAACAGAGACACGAGCGTGGCGCCACTATGCGGAATCAAAGTAAATTGCTGGTACCCTATACTACGCGTATATCAATTCCCTGCCCATCATCACCAAGGTTCTAACTTACAACCAGGTGTATTAAAACAACATAGAGAGATAGAAAGACTGATAGTTCATTTGAACACTCGAGGTAAAAGGAAAAACTTTTCGTTTTCTTTTTGGCAATTTTATTAAGGATCCTTCCGTGTCATTTGAAATTTTCATTTTTGACAATTTTATATTTTTTTTTACTTAGTTTGTAACCTCATGTATCCGTGGTGACAAAAAAAGTCACGTAAAAGCCTGCAGCAGTACTATGACGGTGTACCACCTTCAAAATTTAAGAACAATTTTTCCAAAAATGTTATGTTTTTTATTTAACGTACAATTTATAGATTATAGATATTGGTCTTTGTTTTTCTTGTGAATTCCTCCCAACAAGCATCACTGGTGCAAAGAAGATCACCTAATTAGTATTTGAGCTGTAACACTTATCAAAAACACCCCTTAAGGTGATTCCCGCCCAATGGAGATTCAGCTTATATTAGGCCCCCTAAAAATACAACAAATTCAGATTTATCCTTATTTCCTGTGAATTAGAATGCTTGAAACCCCCAAGTTTCCAAATCGAATAGGGGAGAAGAGGTCCCGCGATCAAGAAGTGTAATAAATAATCTTCCCGGGGAACATTTCCGAGGGTGGTCGTAGGACTGGTTTCGCCAAAGAAGGAAAAGTCTCTAATAACCTTTTCCTATTGGATTTCCTCGACCAAAGTTAATTCCCCGGTACTTTCCCCTACCTATCAAATAGGTACTTCAGAGGCCATTATAGATACCCGTAGTCGACACTCTAAACTTTTGCTCCAATCGATCACACATAAGAATGGTAGGGAAACTTCAATATAATTTCAATCAACGAGAGAAACTTACCGCGGTCGCGATAAAAGAATAGTTACAAAACCAAAATACAAACAAGCGGATACGCAAAACTGCCACAAGCCACAACTTTGCCCAAGCGCACAATAACCCTTGGCTGGATCCATGGGGTCAATTTGACCCAGCTATTTTTCAATCGCGATTCTCGTACATTCAGGATTTAAAAATCAGACTCAGAAATCAGATTCAAAATCAGAAAAAAACTCGATCTACAGAAGGTTTTATCTTAAAAAATATATATTAAGATATAACCAAAAAAAATTTCAAGCCAAAATATTAAAAACAGTTGATTTTATAACTAAATTTTCTTTGGGGTCTTCAATGACCCCACTCGTCAGCTATGTTATCACAGACAAAGGATCCAGCTAAGGGATAATCTCGCATGAATACATTTTTGCAGAAAGAATGCTTTTTTCATTTAGTGGCATATGCTTTTTAGAAATAAAAAGCACTGCACCATTCCATACGAAGAAGCCTAAAAATTATTATACATCCCTTCGAGCAGTTGGAACAATTTAACCCTTCAGCGACCGACTTCTTTTGCAGTGGCTTCACAAACTCGACTACGGTGAACCGAAGTTAGCAAAGTACCTGCAGGTACCCAATATAAGGAAAAAAATTCTGAATTTTCCCATCCTTCAAGCTACCCCTACATGCAAAAGCCACTCCTGAGACGTAAAAAAATCGTAATTCAATTTCCTATCATTTTATTACAGTCTATATTGAAGAAAAAACCACTCCAAAACATGAAATTATGTTGTAAAAGAAACTTACAGATCTTTACTACTCTTCTAAACCACCTCCGCATTGAAAGAAAACACTTCCGTATTTCAGAACATTACAATACATAGAAAATGTTGTGTGTTACGTCATTTGCTAATAAGAAAAAATTTGACTGACATAAAAATCACCTCTAATCCAATCCTTTGGAAAAACGAAGCTTTTATTAGCTAGCATTTCTCGATTTCAACCCCTATAGCTCTTGAAAGAGATTAAATTTAAATTTAATACTTTATTCACATAGATTATACTTTATTAACTATCATTCTGAAGAAAAAAAATTGCTCAAACGCCAGTATTAATATATTTGATAATTTTATTTATTTTAAAGTATATACAATTTTTGTATTTAAATTCATCCTTCTATTAAGTTGACACTGACAATTAGTCATTGCATACGCGTATCATCCAGTGATTATAAGTTTACATTGCCGGGCAAATTGTAAACAGGTTCATTTATCAAAAATTCAAAACACATCCATGGCATTGTTACCAAAGGTCGTCGCTTAATTAATTGAGCTAAGACTAGTTAATGAAGAGAAAATTTGCAGTGAACAGATTTTTCGCCCTGAAGCACCCTTTGATTTAACAAAACATTTATTTACCCGAGGTACGCTGGTAAAGCTCCCTTATAGCCTTCCGTCTTTCCACATTCCATCTACCTTCCCTCATCAGCAGACGCCCCCTTCTACCACCTAACGCCAAGCAAACTTTTCACCCTCCTACCATAATTAGACCCTCGCAAAATACCGTATTTTATCTTACCGGGACAGGAGGAAAAGAAAGCGCCCATCTTGCCACAAGGTAACAGAGAAATTTTTATTGATGGTGGAAACAATCGAATTTACTTGATGAAAATTAATCAAAGCCAATCAATCTCTTTCGACTATGATTTTCTTTTCAATAAATCACGTCGTCATTTGGAACGATAAGTCCGATGAGAAATAGGATTATACTGATTGGATTAGGTATCGTATGGTACTATATATGTTAATTCAAGCCTATTTACGTTTATTAGGATTGAAACTGACAGTGCATTTAACGTGCTAGGAAATCATTTTATTCAACGTTCACGTTAAGTGTCACGTTCAAGTGCAAGAACCTCACAGGGAATTATGGAAAAAATAAAGATTATCCGATTTTCATGTAACTTGGTCTCATGCAGTTTTTGAGGTCGCTGAATCCAAATATGATCTCAGATTTTCAAAATTAAAAATAGCGGATCTAATATGTCGAAACAAAGATATAAAAATCATCCAATTTTTCCGGGATCATGTTCTATGTTATTATTCCAAGTATTGTACATTCAAAAGCTGAAATTAGAGCATGAACAATTATTTAGTTATCAACCCCTCATACTGGGATTCAAGTCTTGACGGCGCATGCCACAATCAACAGCAAGGACCGACGTTTATTATGTTTGTACCGATAATCGAATCCCGGCCCTCAGTCTTGGTTCTTATGTTTGTTCGAAATCCCTTATTCACGATGTAGTAGGCGAAGGGATTGAAAATCATATTCAATAACTTCAAAAATCTTAAGACACTTAAGATTTATAAAAATCCGAAAATCCTCGCATTTTTTGGATTTCAGGATCCGTCATTTTTAATTTTTTAAATCTGAGGTCAAACTGAGAATCGGATACCTCAAAAACATTAAGCCGCCGAGTTTCATGAAAATCGACAAAATTGTAATATCTCTTTTTTATCATGCGCGTATGACCGACATGCGCCACTTTTGTAGCTCTAGACGCTAACTCGTAACCATAATTGTCAGTGTCGGTACACATCGACGAATGAATTTTACTCTATTACCAGTTAGACCTATATGAAGGAAAACGTTACTACTGATTGTGAAGGTGTAGTCAGATATTTGCCGCTGTGAGCATGGTTGCGTCTCACTCTATTGCATGAAGATAAACAGGGACGCAAGGATACTCGCAGTACTGGCGGCAGTGGATTTCGGAACGTACCCTGAGTAAAATGCAGTTATCGTGATCTGAGGATAACTGTCGCCAGAACTTAGAGAATAGAGCTACTAGCCAGTTTTGTATGCGGTTACACTGAACTGACTAACTGTATTTGCGTGAATTCGAAAGCTCTCTAATACCTAATACGATATACTATATACAGTGAGTACTGTATACTAATCGCGATTAGGACAAGCCTGTTATCAGAACCGGGATTGCCAGCAATATCAATAATTTCTGCACGCGTTAGACCGTGTAATACTCTCGATACTCCCTACCATACAGTCACGAACGAAAGCAGTCATAAAGCAAACGCGACATTAACACGAAAATTGGAATTTCTCCCGAAATCCATTTGTTTCATGTTATTCCAACGAGACTGCAAAAAACGTATTGATGACGAATAATCTCCATAAAATCGATAAAAGGTAATGCGTGTACGAACAGCTTTGCGTTATTTTCTCTTTCGGAAAAAAAAAAATTAATACATTTTCAATATTCCAGTCATGTAGCTCCATCTTGAATCGGACTAAATTCATTGTGAATAATAGATTCGTACATTTTTTTTATTTCCATCTTTTAGGATTTTCTATCATTCCGGCCTATACAACGCGAAGGAAACGCGGCGAGGCCCAATTCAATCTATATAAAGATACAGCGTTGGGAAACGTATAGAAATTGATTATCCTTTTCTGGGGTTTAGCTGATATGCTACCTGAGTCGCACTGTGTATTGGTGCGAAGCACGAGGTCGAAACTCGAAGTGAATTTCTACGTGAATTCTATTGGTGATTTCGGGAGAGAAGCAGGTCACAAGGTTGGCAGCTCGGTATATAGCAAACACGAGTAATCGTGGTGGATCGTGTGTGGCATAAGGTTAGATGAAATTCGCTACGTGCTACAAGTAAAAAAATTACCTCAGCCCGAAAATTCCTGACCTCCGTAAACTGGCCCGATGCGTACTTCATCCCCCTTTTCCCGGTTATATACCTTATTTCCTACCTACGAAATCCCATCGCAGTCGGATCGTATACATATATATACGACTTATTTAGCCGAGGTAAGTAATTCAATTGGAAACTATAATTTACTCAGTTCGGGGAAATTGTAAACGACCAGCCTACACACGAAATTGGCTGTGTCGTCTGGTGCGACTATTCAGAAAGTTTATACCTCGTAAACGATAACTGCGCCAACCAATGATACTTGTATAGGCAAAATTGGTAATGCACTGACGTAAACACGTATTGCTTGCGGCGAAGAGAATTTTCTTAGGAACAGCGCAGTACCGCTGATCGTAAAAAATCGTTGGCTACGCCTTTGGCAACGTAGCCAACGGTAGTACCATCTAGCGGCATATATTCGAACGTGCAGCTAATGCAAAACGATGCAGGACTCGGTAAAAGTTCGACGTTTCCTAATGTCATTTATTAACACATTTTCTTCTTAAATCGTTCTGACGTCTCAATTTTCTCTGTTCTGCCTCTGCTATACAGACAACTCTTATGTTTATCAAATGTGCCTCTGTTTTTCGGACTATTTTACGACAAACATCACTAGTTTACGATATTTCTACCTGGCTCGAACATATTTACGAAACTTCGACGAAATTACGAATATATTCGTAATCTATATGTTCGGAATATTCTGTCACGTGCGACTGTAAAGATAAATTCCAACGTCTTCTGTATCGTTGTGTAATAATTTTGACTGACAATGTATTGCTGTTAGAAAAGTCACTAATCACGGCATGGAATCACAGTTGAAGTTCGAAATGGCTGATCGTGGTCTACAATGACCCGTGAACAATTTGTTTTTCGTTACATTTTTCCAAATAGTACAAATTTATGTGTTTTACCTAAACTGTGAACGAACTGTTCAACGAGACGCTATACGCAAATTAGTAATATATTTTCGAGGAAATGTACACTTGGTGCACGGACGTGCGAACTCAAACTTTCCGCAGCCGCTGCAGACGGGAATACTAGAGAGACAGCGTAAATAGACCCTAGGCAAACCGGATGCTGTTACCAATTCGAACGAAAGCATTTCGTGACATTTATGTAGATTGGTGAGAAAAAAAAGTCCAAGTACAAGCCACGTGAAAAAAAAATACTACATAGTGTTTTACATACAAAAAAGGAACATACACATTGCCCCATTATACACGAGAGCCTATATGTTCGTACTTCTGCATAAAACCTATATGTATGTGTGTAAAATATAAACATACACAAGAATAAAACATAAACAATATAAACATATATAGAGAAAAGGGCTAAAACGTTTATTAAAATATTTTATCACGTACTGCAATTAAGTATTTTAATGTAAAACCCCGATGTCTAAGCTACTTTTCGGTGATACTTTTGAAATAGATAAGAAATAATAAATGAAAAAAATTAAAAAAAGAAAAATAATACAAAAAATATAAAACCGAGCCAAGCAATGTACATACTGACGCGAGAAATAAAAGATCGTATACATATATACCATTTTGGAATTACTCCCACTCTCATTTATGTCGTAGCTGTCCGTAAAGCAATCATACGTGAGTTTGTTACTAATTGGAATTGATTAATGAGCATCCACGGCCATATGCTCCAATACATATAATACTAAGTCCTGGGGCTTATGTACTTAGCTTTATATAGTATATACCAAATTACGCACTGTACATGAGTCTCTCTAATGTATGTCGAATCTATTGTACATAATACATGCGCCTAAACACAGTCATATTACATGTGCAGCGCCATGTGCTATTGGCACTTGCAGCCCCTTACACCGGCAAAAGCCTTCCCCTTTAGGACTTAAGAAACGTGAGTTTCGACCTGTTATGAACTTGGCCAAACCCACATATGGTCTAATGCAGAACCTTTAAATCTCTACACGCATATACCGGTTTACGGTTTCAAATACAAAATTAAACCAGTATTGGTAGATGTTTCTCACATTTTCAAAATACCAATTAAAAAAACAGTTTGTCTATGAATTTCGAATGAAATTTTGAAAAATTTCATATTTTTCAACGATACTCCTATCGAGACCATCCGCAGCTCAAAATGGACGGCAAAGAGTATTTAGGTAAAAAATTTCTTTACCACCGCATCCACGAATCATTGAATTTTCAATCTGCCTCAAGAACCTTCAAAGCCTTAAAATATCTGAATCTGTTTGAAAGTTATAAAAAGCTTTCATTCTAGATTAATTTCCAAAAAAGTTCACGATTTCGGACATCGATACACGTGTCCATGTATTTCTCTCTTACGCTTGCGCAGTAGTTAACGCTATCTCTCTCGCACTTACATAAAGAAAAGAAAAAGATATAAATAATCCAAGGTCGAAATATTCTTTTTTAATTAGTATCGACAGCATTACCAGGTATCTAAAGCTTGCAGATATCAACAAATACGTTCGTCGAATATCATCAATATCAACACGTCACAATATAGTGTCGCGCACACGTGCATAATATTTCTTCGTACATAATGGGGAAAGCTGCAGTAGGTGTTGGCGTTAGGCCGCAAACGAAGATACCATAACGAAGGAAACTCTACTGGATTCATGTATGTAGCACGGCAGCCATGAGAGGAGAGTGCAATACTCGTTACAAGTGCAACAGATGCCTCGGAGCCTGCTGCCTGAATAGGCTGCACGTGTACATCAGGGTTCCGGTGCAAACAACACAAGGGTGCTGCGTAACGCACTCTCGAATTCGCCTATTGGCTGCATTGTGTGTCAAAGTGTCCTCAGGTACCAGGAACTGCAGTATTGACCTAACGAACTCATGCAGAAAGGGACACTCGAGAATCCGCAAAGCCGGCTCCACGAGATTGCACAAAGGATCGCTCGTTCGACGTGCAAATATCTTGATCACTGACGCATCCCAAAACTCTTTATTAAGAGTATCCTTGGATCTTGACTGCACTTCTACGTTCTTATAATTCCAAATTATTTCATTAAATATATATACGTTTATAAAATTAATATATGTCGATTGTGAGGAAATATTTTCTTCGTGATATTATATTATATTTTACTGCTTAATATTTGTCAGCGTCAAGTATTTCAATTGAACAACTTTTTCAATTGCACAAGTTTTTCAGTCCTGCAAATAAATACATATCTTTTCACGAATAAGGCTATGAGTGATCCTGGCGACTTTTGAGGGTTAAAGATACACAGGGGGATACGATTATTACGATTCCGCTTATAACGATTGACCGCATATCGCATCCTATTTGCCCCCTTACGTTTGCTTTTCATACAAATTCCTATAGGATTTTCATTTTGTTTATTACGTGGTCCATTTAGTACGATATCCTTTTTCCGTTGAATGTCGCTATTAACGGACTCGACTGTATATACATACAACATGGTACATACAACTCCTTATTGAAGTACAGATGCTGCTAATGGACCCTCTACATGTTCTCAATAATTTCCTTCGAAAATATTCGTGTTTTAATATTCAAATGCGTCTCGAATAATCAATTCTGCCAAGTCTCGGGACACGAAAATGTTTAGTTAACACCATTTTACATAAATTTACAGATTGATAAGGTGATAGCCAGTCCTCGCCCATCCTTAACTTCTACGAGGAAATGTGATGAAGCTAATCATGCGTTTATAGATACCCGACATATATACGTATACAGTAACGTCCAATTGAAGTGCAACACTTGCATTTTTTTACATATCTGTGAATGTATCACGGATTTCGAAAAAGCAGACATATTTTTTAGGAAATTTCCTTCCCGTTCGAATGGTAAAGGTTTTATCCCGATCGGATACAAAATGGCCGAATGGCAGGGGTTGGAGTGAAAAAGTGCATTTTGGAACTTTTTGAAAAATTCGAGATCTAGTAGTTCCGGAAGAAAATTTATATTTCTATTTAGGGCCCATCTCGCAAAATCATCTCGCAAATCATCTTGCGGAACTCGCAAAATTTAGGCGTTTTTTCACACGGATAATTTAACCCCTTAGCGTACTCGTATTTGGATGTTTAAAAGCGCGTTTTAATCGTTGTTAAATCTCAGCTACAACGTGGATAAAAATGAAACTTCTATTTCATCGCTTTCCTAATGAAAAGTGGCGTGGAAGCTTCGGTTGCACTTGCGAAATCTCGAGATCTCCATCACGGGATCATCTCCGAGAACAATAATTTCGTGAGAATCTGCAGTGTCATTAAAGATGATATCATGCAGAAACTGGACCAGATTGGCCGGCGCATTCAGAAGTTATGGCCATTTAAGTGTTTTCACTTCAAGGGGGTGTAACTCCTCCTAGAGTGATCATACAGGGGTTCAATGGGGGTGTTTTTTTAATGCCGAAGGATGCTCTCTCTCGGGCCCTAATTAGAAATATAAATTTCCTTCCGGAACTACTAGATCTCGAATTTTTCAAAAAGTTCCAAAATACATTTTTTCACTCCAACCCCTGCCACTCGGCCATTTTGTATCCGATCGGGATAAAACCCTTACCATTCGAACGGGAAGGAAATTTCCTAAAAAAAATGTCTTTGGTTTTTCGAAATCCGTCATACTTTCACAGATATGTAAAAAAATTCAAGTGTTGCACTTCAATTGGACGTTACTGTATATGGAGGATCGGACGCTCAACGTTCCGTGGAAGTGCAAGGATTCGCAACGCACTCAAGAAAATTGGGACTTATTCGATTTGCAGGGATCGCCACGCGGAGACTGCCTTTAACACTAAACGTATCAGAGCGGTCAAGTGACAGCTTTTGAGACTTTAATCAAAATTGTTAAATTCCAGGTTTTTATTTTTCCTGAACTTACTGCACGACTATGCTAAATTCTGTATTAATTACAATCAACTGGAAAAGACTATAATGGTTATTTCAAAAGCGGTCATTTGACAGCGGTAGAAATAGGTATGTATAACATGTCGGTAGGTTTAGTGTTAAGAATCCCTATAAATGTTCGCATATCGTAAAACGATTTTTCCTGGACGAAAAATTCGTCGCACTCTTCTTATAATGATAAAATGACACGGCAACCTTATCGCACTGCTTAGTAATCACTGAAAAAGGACGAATGGATTAAGGTATTCAGGGCGTGAAGGTGCGTTTTTTGTGGGTGCCTAAGCGGGCCCGTGGGATCCGGGTCTCATATTTGCGAGCGTACAAAGTTATACTGCCGTGAAACAATTTTAGAAGGGTTTTTATTGAACTTTGTGATGCATATAAAATGCGGAATTTAGAATATGTATATAATTTTGAATTTTCCATTATTTTTTTTCCAAAAATCGAATCGCCGACGACGATGACGGCACAGCTGAAGGTGCACAGCGTTGCCAGCTATCCCGCCGCAAAAACCGCCATGATTCTAACATGAGGTCGAGAACTCATTATTCAGTGACTTCACTTTCTTAAGCGGGATATTTAATCTCTGAAATCCGCTACCTTCAGTGCATATTTTGTATTTCAGATCTCAAGATGATTAACATGAGAAATCTGCAATTGAAACGCGGACAGGAGCTTTTCCCATTTGCCTCTGTACTAATATTTCATTTTTCAAACCAACAATTAATCATTCGAAGGTCGGTAACCGAGTCTGAAATTTTTTAACACGATACTATATGATGAAATATCGTGTGGCAGAAAAATAAATAATTTCCGTAGACTTTCGTCTTGCCCTCGAAATAGCTTAATAGAAGCAAGGACGAATATCCACGCAGATAACGAACACACTACGAATACGAAACTTTCATACGAAGGTGCAAGACAGAGGCGTGATTAAAACGAGAAATAATAATAACAAGAACGATAATAAAAGAGGTCTGGTGCACGGGACTAAAAAAAAAAAGAAAAACAGCCAAGATATCTATCAGGGCGCCGTTGGTCTCAGGACTTTTCGAATTAATTTGCGAGCTTTTTGTGCCTGCTAAAATGTAAGCGCCATGTAATACGACGGCGCAACGCCAACGGGTGAATAAAGGCTGCGAGCCCTTTGACAGAAGCGAAGGGTGGCTTTGCGGTGCACGCTGCCACGACCACAGAAGAAGGGTTAAGGTTCTTGGTTTTTCACGTAGTCGGTAATAGCTGTGAGGGCAGAATATCATGGAAAGAAAGTACATATATATAAAGAAAAGAAGGATGGTAAACATAGAATGTGTACAGATTGTAAAGGAAGGAACCACCACCTCCCTCTCGAGGTTTCTCGGGGTACTAGGATCGGTCTAGGGAGTGTGCGCATGCGCGCACAACAGTCAACAAGAAATAAGAGTTAATGGAACAACAAAGAAAATAAGGTTCTGAAAATGCGACGAGAAGAATCGCTCGAGATGCTGACTGGCCGGTCAGTACAATTTCCTTCCACTAAGGGTGTTCCCGTGTTCTAACCCCCATTTATTTTTATCCTACCAATAAGAAGACCGGTAACGAGGCTCTTACGACTTAACGACGCGTCTCCCAACGTTTTCTTTTTTCTCTTTCAAAAGTCTCTAATGAACTCGGTAGTCGAACTAAAAACTGAATACTTATATCCCAGATTCTCTCGCGGTACATATAGATATACACAGTGATATAAAAAGCGCAATATTCACGGTAAGCCGTAAAGGCACGATTATATTCTGCTAAAACTTTCGCCAAAACCATATCCGTCGGCCCGTTATAATCCTTCCCCGAAGGTAGAGCTGGCTGGCGAATGTACCCTGGACGAATGGCGCACGAGAACAGCCGATCTGCGCCCATCTGGCTTCGGCATTACGTTATCCCGCCGTTTCTTTTACAGGCGATAAATCGAGAAAGCGAGGAAAAACGTTATAGCTGCCAAAAGAGGGACGTACGTATGTACATACGTATAATCACAGGTAGAGCTAAACTCGAGAATCCGGTATATGTACGCGCAAGTACAGAAATTAACTAGCCTCATTCGATCCTTCGTATATGCTGGTTCACGTACTTCTGGGACTTATACGCAACGCGCGGTACCTGTACAGCAGCGACGCAAGGCTTTTAATAATATGTTTTCGAGTCGCTCCAGAGTCTGGTAAACTCTAGCACTGTATCTACGCATAGTAACCAGCCAAGCCGTGCTATAACGTTACTGAAATAATATTTTCATTAGCTGCCGCTGTCAGAAGAGCTTCATTGCGCAAAGGGGTAGCTGGACGAAAAACAGTACCGTACAAAGAGACTAAAAAAAGGGGGGGGCGGGGGAATGGAGATTGTGAAAAAAACATGTCCGAGCGCAGCGAACTAGCGTGTTGCTGCGAAACGAAGAATTTCTTTGAAAAGTGAAAAAAAAAATTGGGACAGGTTTAAAAAAAATATTCGACTAAAAATTACGTGTGTCGGACTTTACCTAGTTTCTCGTAAATCTTCAAGCTCGCGTCACTCGCTAATAAAGAAAAATCGATTCGCCTGCTGTAAAAAATATATATTTCGAACATCAGCAATGTTTCATCCATTTGTATATTACTGTTTGACCTTTGCTGTAAACAAAATGTGTCCATTAGTCTACTACTAGCATAGGACCAGATACCTATAGGTCTGCAAGGGTTCGAGATGTACGGGCGAATTCTTAAAAAATTTAATTCATATTCACTCGCACGTTTATCATGGTATTACGCATAGGACGCGCCAACATTTTCCAATTATCCGAAAACGCGCTAATTCCCTCCAAGCTATTACCCGCAAGCTTTTCGAAAGAATTTTTTACGCGTAGAATATTACATCTACCCTATACCCGTAGGTACTGACATTGATCAATTCTCCCTCCGGTTACGTGGACAGTATGAATATACCATAGATACTACCGTTGGACACTGCACGTACCGTAGATACTGTAAATATCATGAATACCGTCAATATTGTGAATACTGTCGCCAGCTCGATGTTTTCCCCAGCGATATCGGCCTTCGAGTATATATCGCGGAAAATCAACAGGCGTCCATACGGTCTTTTTATTCTCTTCCCTATTAACGGAGAGGAATCCGAGGGAGGATGGGTGGGTGCGAAAGAGGGTCCGGACTATGGATGGGAATGAAGAGAACGCGACTGAGGGAATGAAATAGATAGAGATAAAGAGGTAGGGAGAAGGGGAGTTAAAAAAGATCACCGTTTCACTCAGAAGAGAGGAGAGAGAGAGAGAGAGGGAGAAGAGAGAGAGAGAGAAAGAGAGAGAGAGAGGAAAAGAGAGAAACATACGTGGTGACCAGATGAATAGTCTTTTCCACCGTTGACGTACACGGTGCGTAACTGAATAACATGCGTGGAGCACCTGTATTAGCCAAACGTAATTACGAGCTGTGACGTTGAAATTATACCGCGTTTCGAGAACGTAAAAAAGGACAATTAAAGGATGGAAGGTAAAAAAAACAGAGAGACTGTCCCAGAAGGACCGTAGCTGTGAACTGTGAATGATTACACTTGAAAAGGAGAAATGTACAGTTAATAATCAATGTTAGGAATAGCAGTGCGTACTACCATAATCGTAAAAAGAAAAAAAAAAACTTCAAGTAATTAATATTCTACTACGGACAGTAGTAATTAGTAGATAAAATTTAATCTGTTTCTCTAATAATAGATCATGCTGTTTTCAAGGTGCTGTATTACTTTTCTAGAGTAATCAATAATTGTGTCTGATTGTCATTAGAGTATTTGTCAAAGTAGGAAAAATAAGTATATATGGATACCGATGCCACGTCAAAGGATTCGTCTTTTCCAAAGCAAAGAAATACGTGTATATCGTTCTACGCAGAAAGAGTACTGAAGTTACATTACCATGTAAAGTGCACCAGTGTCAGTCAGAATGTCGATACGGAGTGTCAACTCCTCGTGGCCTCAAATTTCATCATTTATAGCTGTACGTGCTGTTCCTATAGGAGCAGGGCAGTCGCTATTGTTAAAACGTCGTTGATTATCCATATTATAAAAATCTAGTCTGGAGCGACGAAGCTGTACATGAAAAATCATCAATTGCTGAATCAAACTGAGTCGATACATATTTTAATAGGCTTTTTCATGTATCGTATTGGAGAAATAATATGGCGTTAGACGCATTTCATATTTTTAAGGTAGCTATACCGCTTCACCCTAGACAAATCACTGCTACATTTTTAATAACATTTTTACCATTTCTAGTAGCCTAATTATCAGTTCCGAGGAGTTACTCGCATAACAGCATTAGTTCTTAATATATAAGTACATTCGCAGCCGTGATTCGAATAGAAAATCAAATATTATATCCAAATGTTCGATGTCATATTTCGTCGTGCAGTTTTTTTTTAAAGAATCATCCATAATAATAGTCCAATTATGACGAGCAATATCTCATTTTGATTATTGGGGAATCTTTAATCGATTGACCGCCGAGATTTTGTATAATATTAGTTATTTTAAAAGTTATATTCACTTGTATGCCTGATATTAGGTTAGGATAGGTAATCAAACGGTTGGATCTTTTGAGCTACTAATATTATCTACGTCAATCGATTAAGAATCTTCCAATAATCAAAATGAAATATTGCTCGGCATAATTGGACTATTATTATGGTTTATTCTTTAAAAAAAACTGTACGAAAAAACATAACATCGGATACATAACATTCACATATATCAGTCGGCTTTCTGTTTGAATCGTGGCTGTGAATGTATTTATATATTAAGAACTAATGCTGTTACGTGAGTAACACCTCGGAACTATTAATTAAACCACCAGAAATTGTAAAAACGTTATTAAAAATTTATCACTGATTTGACTAGTGCGAAGCGATATAGCTACCTTAAATTTAACACACGCACGAGTTGATATTTTGCATATGTTTTGCCTTCGATTCCTATAAACAATCCTCCCTGAAATATAATGTCGGTAATATAGAGAGTGATAAATATACTTCATATGTTTTCACACTGCTCAAGATTAATTATTAAATTTTTATAACTATGGACGTGGTATTAAATAATTTGTACTAAGCAGCCACGTGCCTAGCTAACGTAAGCACAATTTGTCAATAAATGGTTAATATAGAACTATACATATACGTGTATACAGCATGTATGAATTAGGTTTACATTAAAAATGAAAGGCGAAGAAAAACAAGAGAAAAATGTCAGCGGGACCACATCCTCATTAAATTTACGTCACCTTACGGTTCGCCGGACCTGATTGCATTCCAAGGACGGATCTTCCCTGTCCACATTTTTTTATCCTTTTTTCTTATAATTTACTGCTCCCTTTTCAGCGGTGGCCCGTGGGTATTCATGCGGAAAAGAGAATTCGCAGGAAAACAAGCGCCCGACCAGTCTATAGGAAAAACTGATGAGAGGCAAGAAAAAAAAAATGCAAAGAAATACGACAAGCAACTGAAAATTATGACAGAAGTGTCCAAGAAGCAGAGAAAAACAAGAGCCCACGAGAAAGACAGAGACGGCACACCTGCAATACAAAGAAAAAACGGCCGATCTCCAAGGGTTGACAAAAAATGTAATAAATGAAAATAATAAATAAAATAAAAAAATCAAATATCCAAAATCCCTTTAAAAAAAAAATGAAAAATAAATAATCATGATTCTCCGTCTGCAACCCCTCTCACATCCCACGCATTCGTATTCAATTTTTCGTTAATCCTCCATTCTCGAATTAACCAAATACAATTTCGTCCCTTCTATCGTATTTGCGTCACATATTTCCTGACAAATACGGCAAAGAGTCACTTCGGCCTTACACGGTTCTCGCAGTGTCGCCCTGGTAGCCAGAGACAAGGACAACGAGAGTCCGTCTCGTTTCCTCTTGACGCCCTTTGCCTACCCCTCTTGAGCCCCATCGAATCTTCCTCAGGACTCACAGTGACCTATTTCGTCACTCTGGTGATCGAATTCAATAAACGGATGCTAGAAAGAATCATCTAATTCTGACCTGTGTCAATGTTATGATTATGCAACTATGAAAAACGTCCACGTTGAACAATCTCTGTGTCAAATATTAGAATTGCAAGAGTAACATCAGCAGCATCGACGAGAGGAGAAAACAGGATAAACGAGTAAAAACGATAAGATAACCATTTTACGCGAAAAAGATTTAATGGAATAGCAGAAAATTCCATTGTACGCGTATATGACGATAAGACGGAATTGAGAGAAAAAGCATGAACCCTTTTAAGAGGCATATAAGAACCAATTGAATGGTCGGACGCACCTATTCGATCGAATCAATCGATTAGAAATACTTAGGATTCCAATTAGCAGGGAATTAGGGTTACGTCAATTCCATTACATTGAATGCGAGTACTCGTTAGTCCATAAACTACGATATAGCCAACGTGGGCAATTAATTGTTCAAAAATTTTCCTTCGTGGATTTAATTATATATCACGAATTCATACCATCAATTCGTATCGTGAATATATATCAAGGACTAATTCTTTCATGGACATCAACCGTACCACGTGCTCATTAAATGTCATTTACACGTTACTTGCCCAATGACATTTGCCTTATACGAAATAAAAATCGCTTTTCCAGTTTGAACCCAGTGCACGGTTAGGTGTAGCACTACGTTAATCAACTGAACGTGTCGATGGTTATTACGTAAACGCCGACGAGCTCCTAGCAATATAACTTGCTAAGAGTGACTGACTCCAAGTCTGCTGCCTCTTGGCTGTGTAATGGAAGATAACTTTCAAACGAATGCAAGCATTAAACGCCAGGGGTTTAAACATTTTATTTCCATTCTGTGCGGGGCTGTAAGTGAATCCAAGGCTGAGCTTTGATACGAGGTATTTTTTTTCAATGAAACGAAAACTAAAATTCACGTTCATTTACAGCTACACATACGTATATTCGTATAATGGTACCACATTTCGTATAGGTATACTAAGGTTATAGAGAAAATGATGTTCCATGAAACAAAAGTCCTCAAAACGATAACAATGAGAAATAACGAGACATTGAAAAGTCGAATTCACGTTAAATCAAGAAAAAATACGTATCAACCGTACATCAGGTAACTGATGCTAATTGACGAGGATACGAAAAATTAAATTTCATCAAAGATAAAAGGGACTATCATTGTACTCCGTTAATTCGCAGAGGAATTTCGCGCTGTAGTCAGGGACGAATGAAGTGAAACGAAATGAAATGGAATAAAATAAAGGATATAAAAATGTAAAAAAAAAAAGTAAAATAAAATACGACAGCTAGGATTGTCCGCGTAATTAAATTCGTGCGGGAAGCTGCAATTTTTTGCCGTCCCGACTGCCCCCCCCCCTTTTCCACCTACTCACTCTCTCGTTCTGTGTCTGCCTTTCTCTCTTTCGCACACTTTTCTTTCACTTCGATGTCAAGAGTAAAATCAGAGAATCCCGAAGACTTGAAAGCGAGAACAAAGTCCTACCTGTTCTTAAACTCTAGTATAGAACTTTCTTCTTGAAGGAAAGAGAACGTAGACACAAGTTGGTATAGCATGAAAATTAAAAATCTACATTTCTCTGAAAGATACGCTGGCCCACGTGTGTACTTATACGTATATACCGCAAATTCCAAAATTACTCAATGAAAAACAAATTAATCATAAAGCATTTAGCATTGTTATAATTAATTTAAATATACTCGATTCGAGTTCAGTGGAATACCTTTTTCCCATATTTGAACAGCACCTGCTAAGATGTCGAAAATAGGTTATGTTCCATCTGTAAGAATCGGAGTCTGATGTCGTAACTCAACTGTATGATATATTTGATCGAATATATAATTTGCTAGGACTTTTTGGTAGTTTCCAAATGGGCGACCGCAGTGTACAACTATATCGCCGCTCCATTGTATTGGCGTATCACACCTTGTAAAGTCTTTCTTGAAAATACGGCCGAAACCACTGAATCGAAAAATCGAACACGCATGGCTGATCTTATACTTGAGCCGAAGAAGGACTCATACGACATATTAAAACATATTTGCCAGGAACAAAAATTTATAGCAATAAGTCTATAAATAATATAGTAACCAATAGTAGTTTACATAGTGCGGAAGAAAATTATCAAAAAATTTTACAAGCTTACAAGGTTGTTTTACAAGGTTTCACAAAAAAATCAAGTGTGACAAACAAAGCTGAACGTAGCAATGAAAAATATCACGTATCGTAAGAGCAAATTATATCATCATGACAGTACTACCAAATTGATGTATAACAAACATTTTCAATAATTATCTGTATTAAAAACAAATGTCACGTCTTACATTTTTCATAATGTCTAACTGTAAATCAACAACTATATATAGTAAAGTACAGTTTTATCTGCAAAGCCAAAGTGCAGCTACCGCCCTTGCTCCTGAATTATCGGGACTTCAAATCGTACAGTATAAGTATCTCCCTCATATTATGAACGGAGTGACCAGTAACTATATAAGTGAAGCTACAAAGGCATTAAACAGAACTTTACTACCGCACTTTTCACATTCTTTTATGGCAGCTTATAAAAGAGTGCAATGTTATTGGCAATAGCGGGCGAGACTGGGGATGTTTGACCATGTGAGAGATTTGGCTGTGTACCGATATGGATGTAAGGAAATCATTATAAAACAAAACTTTAGTGCTAAACGACTATAGTACCTACCACATTTCCGGAAAAGCATGGTTGATAACGTTACGAACACTGTGACAACGTTACGAGTTATGAATGTCAGAAGAAAAAAAAAAGTGGTCGAACATCCCTAGTCTCCTCCAACCTTCTTGTATGATATATTTTGAGTTATCGAGGATACAAGAGTAGGATGGACGTGGTGAATGTTTTGGAGTGTCTTTATTTACTATTCCCAATAGAAAAATTATATCCACAAACTTTTTGACTGAGTGACAGTAAACGTGGAATAGATTTTACCGATACACAAATATATCTTGAAAAACCCTCTAGTCGTATTTAAGCATAACAATAAAGTTCAGACATTATAGTATTCAAAATGTATATTTGAAAGATATTCTAAGGACATCTAGCGCGGTATTAATACGTTCCTGAATAACGCAGCGAGTAATGGCGTCTCGACGTTCTTTAAATCGCCGTAAAAAGGCTAGACTCACGTCTCTTAATTAAAGTTTTAATCACGTAGTCCACGTGACGCAGGCTATGCTTGAGCAATTTGCGAAAGTTGACAGTCTGAACGTGGCGACCGTTCAAGACTCAATAAGACGTGAAGCAGTATTTTTTTGTTATAAACAAGTAAACATGTCAAAGTAGAATATGAAAGCGAAGCGCAGCATACGAGTGAGAGATAGATTCGAGAAATAGGCATTACGAAAAAGAAAACAAAAAAAAAGTACAAAAATTATTGAAATCTAGAAAAGCAATCATTTTGCGGCTTAAAAACGAGGCCAATCTCCATGATGTACTCGACGTCAATGCATATATACCACTGCAGTACGTATATACCCGGTGCACAGTGTATCCTGCACTTTCAGACGAAAAATTCAATTTCCAACCCCTAACCACGATCTGACCGATCTACGGCACCTACACGTAAAATCTATAGGCAAACCCGAGGTAATGCACCAGCGCATTCTGCACTTTTCCAACAGGGGGTCCAGACGGAAAGACCCTGTGAAACGATAACTCAGCTGTTTCAAACCAGCAAACTGAAATGCATCTTTGAAAACCATCAATATCGTCTTCTGCGCTATTGCTGTATCTCATAGAATTTCCTGCAAGGATACGAGCCCTGAGACTAAAAATTTTCCAAAAGAAATCGACGAAAAGCATGCGACTAAAAAACACTAAAGATATCTGTGTAACATTATATCAAATAGAAAATTCTTACTGCTACAGTATTTGTATGGTTGGTTTAGGTTAAACCGTAGGAAGCAAACAACGTCCCCCAGACTAAACAGCAATAGCTTGCTTAGGTCTATTCGAAGAATTCTGCCGCAGCTGGAGTTTCGAGCAGACCAAAGCCCTCAAGGGCTTTGATTGGCCCGCGGCTGATTCCCCGGAGATTATAAAAGGCTCTGTCTGTCGAAGACAGACATTCATTCGTATCTCGGTTGCCCTTTCGTACGGTATTATTATTTATTTTTATTAGCCTTAAAAAGTTTGTTTCACACTGCACTTATCCAATTCTATAGCTACATTTGCTTCCAAATAACAAAGTTATCTAACCAAAATGTCTGCTGATCTTATTGGATAACTAAATTCAATCATCAGCCCCAGGAAAGATGTTCCAACAATAGAGACAGAAGAACAAAAATACAAAAAGTAAAGAATAAAGAAACATCGATTGCCTCGATTTCGGTGTTACCATTTACGTTGTAGCCGCACGTTATGAGTCCCCGTAGAAGTAAGAAAAACATATTTTTTTTTACTTCGAGCTTCCTTTCGGTACAGAAATCATTGATTCCAATAAATGTCATGTTTGAAACTTTTTTGTCTTCCTGAAAATGAAAAAAAATTCTATTACCGAAATAGTCGTCTCTCTTCTTCAACTTTTTCGATGTAACCACGGTTACTCACGTTACAGGCACATCTGTACGATATCTAAGCGAATATAATAAACTCTGAGTGCCCCTTACGAAACATCCCACGCTCGGACAAACATGTTTCGTCAAAATATGGTTTCGGCGGTACGCGAATAGCAGTTACCAAAGTTACTCGAATGCTTTCTCCCAGCCCTGCAACGAGGCTGTAACTGAGCTATGGTTACGGTCAGGAGTCGAGGTAATCCAAGAACGCCAAGTGAGGTGTACATAGCCAGAAATTCATGGAGAAGGGAAGAGCCAGAGTGCGAAAGGACGAGACGAGACGCCTTGTTATTAGCCGTGAGTTTACGCTGCCAGCGCGCTTGGCCTCTGCCGAGCAAACACTTCGATTTATGTGGCCCGCTACCTCCGATAAAGATAACCCGGCCTAGAACGGTGGTAGAGGAGGTTGAAGGTTGGAGGTTGGAGGTTCCAGGGAGAATTGTAAAGTCCATACGTAGATGTGAGTGCCAGCGAGGTAGGTGGAGGGTGCATTGCTGGGCTCAGCAGCAGCACATACGACTTTAGCCCCATAGTACCTTCCTCTATGTATATATATATATACGTATAAATTCCTGAATCGTCCTGATATCTATATATATATGAATTGTACTATCCACAAATACTCCCTATGACGTATGTATATAATTACAAGAGACGAGTCCTATAGTCACGATTATATATGCGGTTATTACACGCTTCCGTAGCCCTGCTTCCAGTTTATATCCAGACGTAGAGCTAGTACAGACCAGTGGTACCAACCCTATTCGCGAAGCTAAAAGGGAAATAATAGTATAGTCTGGTATCACGGTAACATATCGACATTTTACGTTTCTACGTTCTGTGTCGCCATTATGCGTTCTCCGTCCGCCGTTATTTGCCGCATCGATTGGAGTGGGAGTTTATCGTTATAGAATCATGGAAAATTGTAGCTTTTACTCGCTACGAAATTGGCAACCTGTTAAAGAGACGGCAGTTTGTGAATTGTCGAATGAGCGCGGCGGTGGATCAGTACACGTGGTGTGTATATGTATGTATGCCTGGGGAATCTCTACAACTTCATACTGTTACATTAACCCTTTGGGAGACTTCAGTGCAAACTTGCCAATATCTGAAAAGCCCTGTAGGCTAATCGGTATGGTTTGATGTTACGAAACCTGGTTAGAATTAAGTATCTCTGAGCCTAACTCCACGAGTATGAGATACTAGCCCTTAAATATATATACGTGAATCAAGTATAGCACACCCACAAGAATAATTAAGAGATTCTGTATACCGCTTAGGAGCTGACGTTCTACAAATTGATCCTACTCATGTATTCGCTTTAATGTTTCTCATTTGTTTGGTATGCCAAAGAGTACTGAAGTGAAATATAAAATGAGAGAAAGAACCAAGAAGCAATGATGGTTAATAAGAATAGAATTATAGTATATTCCAGTTGAAGTAGCACATCCCATGGACATATGGACTACGCATAGATTGACATAGAAAAAATGGTCGGCTGAAAGAAATAGATAGTGATTGGTGGCAGCCAAGTCTCTTTCCAATCAGCAGCCGTAGTATGAAAGTATGGAGATCGTAGACAATAGGAGCATTAGAAAAAGAGAGCGAATGGCCGCCACCTCATTTCATCTTTGTTTATTTGAGCGGACGCTTTCTCAAAGGATCAGAAGTAGGGATCGCGTAGCTCATACTATATATCGATGGTCCCGCCGATCCCGGGAACATTAGGTAATCTCGTTTCTCTCCGATTCAGATGTAAAATTTTCCCCCTTTATGTGACATTGGAGACAGCGGGTGCAGTTGATGCATATAGCGCCTTAAGCCATAACGTATTTTTCTACTGCGCCTCACGTTTTCTGGAGGAATATTCCGCGTTCTTGGAGTTGTTCTTTTAAATTCTCATTTCAAACGGAAAAAAAGTCTCTTCTCTTTTTATATTCATTTTTTTTTATCGAAATGCTTTGCAACCGTCAGTTTATTCCATTTGATTTCACGATAAGACAATCCGAGAGTCTATTTGTGAGAAGAGAAGGTTATTATATAGAAATAATAAAAATGAATTCGGAACCCCATTATTCCTTTCGTGTATCGCGTGCTGGATCATAGGAGACGCTGAGACCCGCCCAGAAGAAATTGATGAAAATTGAAATGCCCGTGAAAACGCGAACGAAGGGAAAAATATGTACCCACGTACCGCGCGCCGTATCCAAGATGATTACCTACCATATTGCCCAAATTCAATTTCGAATTGAAGCAACTTTCTGGCAGATTAAACATAAGTAAGTAGGTACTTGCAACGCACAACCGCCATTTGAGCTACCCAATTTCATGGCCCGCAGGTACAATTTAAAGAGAAAAATACGTCTGACTTGGACACGAAAAAAGAAAAACGAAATTAAGATTTACGTTATAAAAGGTGACTCCGAAAATGGCACTTCATTGTTTTTCAACGTGCAATGAACATAATAGCGGAGACTGGGTAAGACAGGAAGTAAAACCAGACTCTGCCATCCGCAGGAATTTCCATCGTTTTCTTTCGCTAGTTTCTGCCTAGCTACCCTTTTTATCAGACAGGGTTGGCAACTCCCGGAAGAAGAGGGAACGCAGCGACAACACTGTAAGAATTCAGGGGTGCCAGAGACAATAGGCAAAATAGGGTCGGGAACTTTTTCATACGGTATTTCGCACAGTTTAGGTACCCACTGGCATTGGCATGCGCCACTTGTCAGTTCCATTTCTCTTCTTTGCTTGATGCTCGAGTAAGTCCATCAAATATGAAAGGAGCGATAAAATCGCGTGCGCCCACTGCCGCGTCTGCCCCTTTTACTTAAACATATAACGATCAAGATAAAAAGAGAAGTACTAAAAGAGAATTATAAACGTATAGACAGACTTTTCGCGACTTGCCTCTAAGCGACTGAAGCTCTTGGTTGGCTTATCGCGGCGCCGCATCGCTACTGCTTTATATGTACGCCGAGTATAACGGCAGGGCAGAGTGCCACTTTTTAAACGGCCTGTAAACTTCCTAATCGTCCTGTACACTTGCCAACGAGGAAGCGTCGTGCTTTCTAAGAGGACATTAGGCATTATAGTTAATTGATAAAAGCTGCCTTAAACAGAACGATCCTCACGTTCATTCTTCCACGAGCAATCGCTGTTACGAACAGAAACTGCGGTATAAATTGCATATAACTCGTTTTCAAGATCCAAGAACAATGTCTGTTTCTCTTCCGAAATCCCACCACATCCAATTACCATAAGTCACTCACTTTCTTTTATCGCTATACGAGTAACCATTTCTCTCAACTGGTCAATGGAAAACCGAGCTTTTTCACAGAACACCAATTTCAGCGGTACACAAAAGCGAACGGCGGATGCCAAGTTTGCGAAAGGCTTTCCAAGAAAATATTTCCGACGTGGCTTTTTGCTGTTCTCCTGGCTACTTTCCTCGGCCTACCCCACTCCCCCAACCCATCCACTGTCGCCTAGTAATTAGTCGACTGTAACTAGCGCACTGTCGAGGTCCTGACTTTTAATTGCAAACTGTATCCCCCCGTTCCAGGTTGAGGGGAGCTTCGACTATAAATGCTCGTTGCAAGTCTACCTTGCGAGCTGGACAAAGTGAAATTCACGTCAAGCCATATCGTCAGCTGATTTTTCTTCTGTACAACAATTATAAATTACATCGTAGTGAAAACCTACCTGTATAAGCAAACACTAACCACTTATGAATATTCAAGCAAAGTTAGCGAATGTACATTGGGAGTCGCCCATCTATCCTAAATCCTAGTTCGCGTGGGATGTCGAATACGCGTCCCTTTTATCGCAAAGCTTTGGTAAAGACGCACGTATTAAATTATCACAGACAGAAAAACCGTCGGTATAGCGAACCAGTGGGAAAGCTCAAACAAAATAAGTGCCGCATCGATGGTTAACGGACTTCAGATAAATTACCATCGTCTCACCAACCACGCTGAAACCTCATCAGCTCATCATGCAGGACATCGTCCCGGATAGATTGCCATACCGCTTAGCTGTCCTCCGTACATCAGATGAGCTCCCATTACAATAATTAAGAATCAATTGTTCGTTCGTACGCGTTTCTAATGTTTTGATATAATTCGATATATATAGTTATATAGCCGTGAGTTATGAGACTCGGTATGGGAGATGCGAGCGTAGAAGATCAAATGTTACTTGAAAGAAATTTAAAAATCATTTATCATATCAACACTCAGACTCCTACATATACTTTGTAAAGAAATCGGTTGCCTATAATATTCACCGAAATTGCCTTTACGAATTTTCTTCAACAGGGATTAACGCGTAAGATACACGTGTACATTTTTAAGCATATACGATAACGAATTTAATGGAGATCAATGCGTATTCCAGTTTCCCAATTCGTTAGGATTTAGCGACGTGTTCCATCGTATAAAATCTATATTTGCAGCTTTGTGAATTTATACGTCGTCAGCGTGTCACATTCAGAGTTATAAATTCTCTCCCTTTCCCTTCCTACTTACCCGTGATACCTGCCTGCCCGCCGACCTACTACCACCCTTATATTATTATACTCGCTAGACAATGATAACGATGGGACGACATGAAACTCGCTAGACTTTAGGAAATATCCCGGCGGCAGCCATCCCAAGTCCCTGGACAGGCCGGACGTTTTCGTTGCCCGACAGAAAGCTATTTCGTATCCCAACAGGAAGTGTCCGAGTATTTTCATCGGGGAATAGTACATTGGTTGGTAGGTAGGTGAGTAGGTAGGTAAGGCAAGCACTTTTGCAGCTAGTAACGTGGGACCGTTTTCATTGCAGCTACGGGCGAATAGGATTTTCATGATTCTGAAAGGACATGAAAAGTCCTACCGACCAACTTGCGAATCGCCAATGAGAACGATGAAAGCTATAAGGTGAATAAGACAGACGGAGTAGAAAAAAAGTGCGATTTTAACAAGAAAGAAACATTTCATGGCTTCGCAGTCTATCGACTTTTAATAGCGATGTTACCTCAATGACAAAGGATCGCATTTCTGTCATTTGAGAACTAGCCCTATACTTTGCAGTATTCATTAATCGATATTACACTCCTGAATATATTCGTTAAGCTCTTTCACATTGGGGTACGCGTTGCTAATCGCAATTCGTAAATGTCATCCCTTTATGAAGCTTCATCAAAATTATTCCCACGCGAACTTAACGAGGAGGACGAATTCTGATAAGTGGTTATTTGATGCAGTGTCGCAAATGCCGAGAAGATATACGAGGTAAGACGAGGAAAAACGAAAAAAAAAAAATGACACTGAGATTTGCATTCGTTGTCACGATTTATCTTGAGTTTACCGCGATGAATATGTATAGGAGTTTTAAGTGGCATCGTTTGAAAAATTTTCTTCGTCGCTTGGGAAAATCTCTGAATTCATGGAAAAGCAATCGTTATCGGTATATGAAGACTTTCATGAATACGTAAAGGTAGACAAAGCAAAAAAAGCGTTGCAATTCTAAAAGCAAAAAATCCTACAGGTGGCTAGCCTAGCGATACAGGAAATTTGCCGATAAAGTCCTCGAATGTTTATTTACAGCGACAGTACGCAGAAGATTGCAATATCCGATATTACATTTCGTTGGCATTAAAGGAGAGTATCGCTATATTTATGAGTTTGCATATTCAAACAATTACCATTTCGTGCATTGCGTACATGTTACATCAAAATGAAATACGTTTATACGTGTACGGCAAATTCTCTAAGGCGAAAATATCACTTTCCAGATAGCACAAGATGTCTGTGAGACGTCCACGCGGCATCTGTATGTTCGTAAGACGTAAGAGGGATATCTTTGAAATATTTGTACCGTGTGGGCCGTTACGCAAGAGTAGAACAAACCTGGGACAAGCTACCATCGCTACAGAATTTACAAAAAAATTGAGGACCATTAAATTTAAGTAAAGGATATTAAATTAGCCTAAAATGAGCCCTTAACTATGATACAGGTTCTTATTAAATTTTTATGTGTGGCGGTGCTGGCTTTGTCGAGGTGTGGAAAAGGCAGAATAAGAGAACGACTAACGAAGTATTAAAAAAACCATTGCAAACAAAATCTGAAGTAGATATTTAAAATAAGCAAGGAAAAGTAACGAAAGGTAATAATCGAAGGATTTTATAAGTCAGAAAACTAATAGCTCCAAACTTTCTTAAACCAGTCAGGAACCGCATTGACGTATAATGACTTTCTTTTTCACCTCACAAAGTAAAAAGGCAAATCCACCAGACCCTGAGCAAGAATAACTTAATTCCTATTAGTATTACAATTTCTCTTGTAACGAACTTGGTTATGCGCTTTAATAGACCAAAGCACCTCCGAGAAAATTCACGCTGACCTCGTGATAAAAGGTGCCCGAATATTCAATTAAAGGATACAATAAAGTTTGAAACAGTTCAAGAAAATCCTAGTGCTGGTATTCAAAAAATGTAACGTTCATAAAAATTCGCTAACGTACAAAACGTCCCATTTACTTCGGAATTTTCGATAGAATGAAATTACGTATAAATGTTCTATATAACCGAAAGAGACAGAAGAAGCCGTTAATATTTTTAAATCAATTCTCCAGTCTACACTGACGTGACACGTAGCCATTATCCAAGCTAGGAGTCTCAAGCTTTAAAAGATAGCAGCGCAGCTATTTAAGGGTTGGTTAATGGCGCCACGACCTTTTACTCATTTAAGAATTTAAGCAGCGAAGTTAACTTTGCACTTATAATTAGTTGTGTATAGCGGGTTATGTAGTGTAAGCACATATCCCGCGACAGTTCGATAATTATAAAAAGACCAAGCAGTGATAGTTCAAGTGATAACTAAAGACGTTTGCAATACCGACATCAATAAGATAGTCTATAAATATTTTTACATGATTTGAATAAAGGATAGATAGATAGATAGATAGATAGACAGATAGAGTTTTATTAGTCCTGAAAATAAATTACCTAAGGACCAGGCAGGACAAAAGGTAGTTGAACGGATAACATTTTTTATGGCATAACTAGTAGACAGAGTATTGTGCGGATTACAAGGAAAGCGCAAGTTAGAGTAGGCGTGAAAGATAAGGCTAAAGCTAGGAAAATTAGATAAGGCTAACTAAAAAGAGAAAAACGGCAGCAGAGACATCAGAAGGAAGTCAGGTCCTCGTAGAAGTAGGAAGGAGAATTTGGAAACTCGTCGAAAAATTCAAGTCGAGTTTGCACTGCAACAATTTCGCTTCGACTTTATCCCTTCTCCACGTGTAAACTATACCATAGTAGCAAGCCCTATCCAACAATCAAGTGTTAACTCAATTCGAAAGTTAACTTTGCACTCAGCTGTTTCCCAAAATGGAATCAATTCATCCTCTATATTTCTCTATTTTCCGTTCTCGTCCAGCATGGAGTATTTTCTATACAACGAAATTCTTCAGATACACAAGAATTGTACCAATGGATCGCATCGCTTTCCGTACCCCCATAAGCGGAAATTATGTTGTCAAAACGGGAAAAACAATTTCAACCTGTCAGTTTCCATTATCTATATTTGGGGCAAAATAGACGAAATACACTACTACGATTTTCCCAAATATAAGAAAAACTTTAACAAATAGATCTTTTTCGAATTTGTACACACTTTTTTAAAAAACACGCAAGACTCACCGGGCAGCAGTATAAGGAAAATGTGTCCGAAAACGAGAAAGTTGTGCACGTGGTGTCTTCTTCCGCCAATGCGTTTCCTTTTGAATCTGGACCACAGTCTGGGTAAAGTCCTCCGCATCTTGAGAAAGTTCCTTTCTTTCTGTTATAAATTTAAGTAGACTACTGTCCAAGAAAAGAAAATTTCACCTTCTCCTCCTCTTTCTTGTTTTAAAAAACAAAATCAAGTCCAGTATGACACGCGACGCGTCACGATACGACACACGAATCGGTCGATCCTGAAAGGAATCACCGTAACACCCGACCTCGCACTCTAAGCGGCAAAGAGAGACTGCCGCTCAAATCGCGAGCTTCCCGTCCTTTCGCACAGTTCCGCCGCTCATCGGCCATCATCGCCACGCTCTCGGGCTTGCAAGCTCCAAACCACAAACCACGAGGAACCACTACTATTACCTGCGCTACCACTTCTGATACCATTACTACCACCAGCGTCTCTACTACGTACTAGACCTGGCTAGTACAGCTACTACCTACTACTCCTAATATCCTCAATACACGGAGAGAAGGATGTGGTAGAAGTTGCTAAGCCATGAAAGTAAAATCTACCAAGGGATCATGGTACAGCAGCGCTACCAAAGGACATATTGGAAGTCTTACAAGTACCATAGGAATTTTTACCGAACCAAAATAGTAATTTTTCCGTAACATAATTTTTTGTTCCTTCCCGTAGACAATGTAGACAAATAATTAAGTATTTTATGAGCTAATTACTATTCGAGGGGAAACAAGTATAATATCCCATTCAAACAAATGTTTTCTTTGAAATAGTAATTAACGGCGTGTTTCGTATTCGATTGAGGTTAAGAGGTTATAATTTCCAAATGTCAATACTTATCGATATAATACGGCAATTCACGGCAACGGCCACACCGCTTACCATGCTTTAAAGTAAAAAGTAGCAGTTTTCATATAAAAACTATTAAAAGTCATGGCAACATCTGCGATAACAAAAATTACTATATTATCTAGTAAAATTTCTTTTGTTTTAGAATAATATTTGCCAGAATGTCGCTATAGTTTCCATGTACGAGAATTTTATAGTACTTTCTACTCGATAGTCGGTACTTTGTACCAGATCCTTCTTTCCGTGTACGCTTCCTTCGTCTTCCTTGCCATCCACAACAGCGCTGACTCCTTTTCACACTGTAGTACGTATATCTGCGCTGGGCGCCCCGCTCCATTCTTCCCTTCTCATTTACTTTACAATTCCGTGCAGTCACCACATATACAGGGTGGGCCAAAATTCTTAGTATAGTAAAGAAGGGGCTGATTCTTTATCAAAAACTTCGTTTTTCAACAAATTCAATTTGATTATCAGTGCAGTACTCGTGCACTCTACTTCGAATACGTTGAGTGGATTCCCTTAAAAAGCGTTCTGTAATGATCCACTGCGCCACAAGCATATTCGGTAAATCCGTATATATGTCATTCAATCGATAGAAACTGATAGTCAATACTGATAGTTCATTATTTAAGACTGACAGAATACAAATCAAATTATATCGGATACGGTGAATCTTAATAATGTATAGAAAAGCAAAAGGAAGGGGTGGTCTTGAGTGAGATACGCTAAACGTTTGGACAAATATTCAAAACGAATTTTCTTAAAAAAACAAAGAGCCTCGCATGAAATAATGGGAAGTCGACCGTCAGACGTAAGACGTAAGTCACGTAGATGTAACTGCATCAGTGTGTGTGTGCTGCGCTTATGCGCATACTCTCCGCGTAGGCTGGTAATGTGTATGTACATCTAGGCTAGCACACGATGTACTCATAATGGAGCGAAGACTACAATTCGAATTGAATTTGGATATGGCTAAAACAATGGAAACTTTTCGAGAATTGTGTCTCGAAAATGATGACGATGATGAAGAAATTTCAAATGAAATCAATTTATTAGCAGCACATGTACATACGAGATGCTGACCCTTTTGCTGATTTTCTTGCTAATGCTAATAGCGATGCAAACGCCGACTTGAGACTAGCTGCGTTAAATCGTCTTGGTCCTACAGCAAAAAAGACGCGATAACATTATGGACAAAGAAGACTTCAATAAATTAATGCGTACAGCTAATTATTGTCAAAACAGTCTATTACTTCATGTTATTTCGCATATTTTGAATAATGATAGACCGTTGCAAATTGTTCTTACTGGCCCTGCCGGTTGCTGGAAAACATTTGTGATCAACCTACTAAGAGAAATTTGCAATCGATTTTGTCATACCGATAGTTATTGCAATGCATATGTGACATGTGATGTCACATGATATTTAAATGAATACAGTAAAAAATTTATATCTCATATTTTATCTATCATAAACCTATAATTTCATGTATTAAAGAAATTGAAGACAAATAAATTTCAAATTAAAATTAAAATACAATTTCTTGTAAAAAAAATAATTTTCAATTATAAATAGTTTCCCGCACTGAACTTCCTACAACATGTTTACACATCATTCGTGAATACAATGGCACTCACGCTTTTTTTTTTTCAAAAAATCAACCCCTTCTTGATTGTACCCCCAATTTTTTTATCTACCAGTATTGATTATTAACCAACGAGTTAAATATCGAAATACATATTATTAACCATAGGAAATGCTACTTGGAGTTTATTTTACCTTTCATTATTATTATTTCAGCAAAGCTCAAACTTTTTTCCATGCTTTCAATTTACTGCGAACAGTCTACATATTAAATCGAGAATATAATGTATATTTTTCGATATCGCATTTCTTGAGAATTTTGATTTTTCAAATTTACCAATAACAATTTTAATATATCACAAATAACAAGTATCCATTATAGAAATATACATATGTAGGTACATATATGTATGTATATCAAAAAACGTTACGATTTCCTCACTACAAACTACCTATCATTTGAACTTTATGGAGATTTGAGCAAATACAATGCTATAGCGTAAATCACTATAGGGAAAAATCGTAAAATGAATTCGACGTGTAAATATGAATTTACTAGACAATTACAGATGTTACGTCAACCGATACGTCGCTGAATCAAGATTATTCAGTGTACTTGTAAATTGCCACAATGTCGGTGCTTGTGATTTTCATATTGAGCTTCTGTCCTCTACGATGTATCTATCACGAAAATAACTTTAATGAACGTAAATAGAATTATGTACACCCGAGCAGCTTGGATCTTTTGGCCAGGCAACGCTTGAAGGATTTCCGAAAGTATAAAAGAATTTTTCTTCTTTATCGATTGTTCCAGTCACTTGTTACGTATCAACGTATATTTTTCATCGTTTTAGGATACTTGGAAAGCTTTTTATTTTCGTGGGTAATTTAATGTTAATGCCACTCGCGATTTTATTGAATTTGCGTGCTTCTTGTTTATTATTCTGCTTATGTCCGCACTTTGTTACATGTATTTGCCCACGATGAAGTATTCAGTGTATAGCTACTGCAAAATAAACAGCGAAATTGCTGTGTCAGTCTATATTAAACTAGTTAGGTACATTGACCAACTTATCCATGCTATTGAATTATACATATGAACATCTACTATTATTCTCAAGTAGAAATCCTTTATTACACGAATACGGAGCAGAGTAAAACTATTTATAAACGTTTATCTTGCTAACTCAAACCGAAAAATTTATTGAACTACATGAACACTTTGAAGCAATATTTTTCTACTTGTTCGATGTGCATAAATATTTATTTCTAAACATTTTTTGAGTTACCGATTTCAAATTTGTAATAAGAATTTATAAACGAAATAGTAGATTCAACATGGCGGATAAAAATGTATAAAAATCACATCCATATAAAAATAGGTTTCTATGTATAATATCATGTATCATGTAATCATATATTATATACCTTATAAAAGCAAATATAATAAAACATACAAAAATAAAAAATGTACACAATTTTTGTAACAGTCTCAGGATCGACATATATTTTTAAATTTTTCCAGGACTACTAGGGTGGTTTATAACCTCAATTGTTTTTCTGCTGTCAATTTGTTTTTAACTAATCGATCTTAACGATCAAGGGGAAATTCGAAGCTACTCGATCCTAAAAATGAAAAGTTGTTGCGATCAAAAATAATTATTTCTCTGAGTGACAATTGACAAATGTCAAAATGTGGTGCTTCGAACTCCGTCGATTTTTCACTAGTAATTTTATTTTTACCAAACGTTTAGCATCTTATTTATACATATAGGATTATACATAACAACACGCTACATGAAGGTAGTTCTACCATAGAAATCAAATTAACAGGCTAACTTCAGGTTGTCCGTTTTTCTTTAATTACCCTGTATGTAGTGAAGACGTTAAACAGGGACCCTATTCTCGAAATCGTGTCACAATTGTGGCATGCCACTTTGAGTAGTTCCGGTTATAACTGTGATGGCGCTAGTAGGCAATTTTGAGTTGAAGTAGGACAGATGCCCGTTTTCTTCGACGCGGTTCAATGCATAAGCTCCGTTTATCTTCAAAATACAAGTGTTTGATTGGCTAATAGCACAGTTAAACCGAGTTTATACATTGAACCGCGTCGAAGAAAACGGGCCTCAGCCCTACTTCATCTCAAAATGGTCTACCAGCGCCATCACAGTAATAACCGAAACTACTCAAGTGGCATGCCACAATTATGGTACGATTTCGAGAATAGGGTCCCAGGTAACATGAAATAAAATAATAAAAAAGCAGAATCTCACTTGCATTTGCACGAACCTGAAGTACTAACGTGAGTTCCACAAAACCTCAAAATCGGTGGCACTTGAAGGTTAATTCGTGTACTAGAAAAACAAAGTAAGTTGATTATAAAATGAAATATTCCAAAGCTACAAAAAAATTAATTTTATTTTTGACTTTTTTATAATTGCATAACAGTGCATGAAATATTGTAAGTCGTGTTTTTCGTCTACATATTCAATGCAGATGAACCATCTGTGCGCTGTACATATTGCTCTAGTGCAAACGATACAACAGGATGCAGTCTTTCCGTCCTGTTTCTTGTGGACACAATCCACATCTACCTTGTGTACATCTGTCGCTCCTATTCTTGAATTCTGGTGGATTGAAGTAAAATATTTCTCGAATAATGCATTTCAAGTTCGAATGTAGCATAAGCAAAGCTACTCGAACCGTAAGATGCGGTTTGAGTAACAGGATGACCAAGGCATGTAAAAATGACCGATGGTTCAAACAACTATTTTCAGGCTTCATATTGCTCGTAATGAGGGAGTTGACGACAGCTTGATCCACTATAGCATAAACCATGCGCATTGGCCACCGATTCATTTTTCGGACTGTCGTGTATACCGTTAGCATATAATATCGAAAGTATCTCAGGACTATCTCACGCTTCCAGCACTTCTGGCTTCTTGGTGTTTGTATTTATTTCTACGTCGTGGTCTAATGTCGACAGCATTAGTATTATCTTATTTTTCTCCAAGCATAGTAGAGATAAATCTTCGTTTTATTGAACATTATTTTTTCTATTTTTTTCAGGTACTGCCGTTACAAGTTAAAGAATTTCGAATTTCGAGTTTATTAATTTTCACGACGCCTATCACGGTTAGAGAATCCTTCAACATTTCCTCTACAAGAGGTACCAACATGGACTTATCATTCACTATGACAGTAAAATGTTTGCCATGTATCAACCTAGAGAATCGTCTAACGTAATACAGGGACAAAGATTCTCCAAGCTCCGTCCTCACTGTACCAACGTATGGTTCTGCCTCCATCATGTGGCTTCTTCTTCTTGCGCCATTCAAAAGCACATATTCCCTTGAACGAAAGCAGTTGTTCGTTGATGGTACCTTCTTGATACAAAACATGATAAGATTGACAATTTTGTATGAATGCAGATCATAGTTCTCGTAGCGGAACAAATTTCTCAGAAATTCCTCGTTCTGGTCTTTTCTTCATGTCGTCGAAAGGAATATGAGCATGGAAGCTTAAAGCGATAATACGGGATTTCGGCTAAAAATAAAGTCAGACCCTTCTGACCCGACCAAAGGTCTAATACGTTTGTCTTATCTGTTTTTAACAGACTGAGAAGTACCACTAATCGAGGAAAACCTTGAATTCTGGCAGACTAGTCTCTCCGTGGAAAATATATCGAACTAATTTCTTTTGCTTCTCTCGAATATCTTCGTTCGTCTGTTGTCAGACATGTTGAAGCAACTCATCCGTTAATAATAGACTTCAGGTTTCAATAAGGACTGTAACATCCTTGACGTTACTGACAGTCACAGGTAAATAAATGATCGAGCTTGAACGTCCGTGCCCTCTTCTTTCGGGTATCAGAATCGACCATTTAAACTTGTGTCGATAGAGTCCCTCTAGTAAGAGTCCGGCCAACACCCGGAAGGGACGCCATATTAAGGGCTTGTTTGGCGCCACCATGACATTGCGCGCGGAATGGACTAGCCTAGGACTCGGAATCAACCACCCATTTGACTGACAAGCATTAGCTTGTAGGTGGATTAGGGAATGCCGATTGTGACATGTATTCTTTTAGGACCTTGCATAAATCGCTCCGAATTGTAGAGGTCAGAGTATTGGAACTTTGAATTATAGAGGTCGGGTTTCTTTGAACTCGAGTGACAGAGATAAAATAATGGACAGTAATACGTTCGAAAAACTTCGAGCTATTCTCGGTTTATTCTTCGAATTACGGAAGTCTTTGCAAGGTAACGGACTGAATCTCACAAGGAAGGTACCTCAGGCGTCGTCCTTCGATTTCGTTCGTTTTTAAATATATTATTCTCCATCAAAATCTAAGAGACACGTGTTCTTTTTATAAACATAGGAGATACATGTTTTTACGTTTTTCGAAAAAACGTCGTTTAAGGGGTGAATCACCCCTATGTCGTTGTAACCAACTTCTTATTAAAGCGGCACTATCTTGCTCCGCTTTGTTCCCGCATCCCTTCGTTTCCCGACACCTTTCTGGCAGCACCCCTCCTACGCTTGCGAGGTCTTCAGAATTCTTGTATCCTAAGGGTTTCGATGGTAGTTGAAGCCGATTTTGGACTTTAAATTTTGAAAATCACAATGTCAGATACTGTCAAAATGCAATTTTTTAACTGTTACGGCAGGGGGGTAACTACCCTTAAAGATATTCTATTAGGGTTTTGTGGTTTCTTACGGTATGTAATTTTTGCGAACGAAAGTCACTATAAATGACTCATCAATGATAGAAACGGTCTCGTTACTGATTGCGACAATAGCTTCCAGAAAATCCACTGATTTTTCTCTCCTGCAAAATCCAACGAATTTATATAAAAGAACATCTAGAAATAAGGAAAAATTGAAAAAACGACTTATTTACCAATTTAATTACTAATGCCAGTAACATGAGTGCCCAGGCGACCCGCTCGCACTTTCCATCCGTGTACCGTCAATTATGAGTCAGACCTAACTGTCCTGTGCCTCGTAGGGTCTACTAGAGGCTTCAAAAGGTTGTCCCAGGATGAGAGAAAACGATGCCTTCTCCATTGTTAAAGAAGTTCTCGTTCGTTGAAATAAGAAAAAACGCTGAGGTATAAATATGTCACGGTTAGTCCCCAGAGGGTTAATATGGGGTGCAAAATCGAACTTTGAAGCCTCCTTATGACGTACTTCAAATACGTCGTTAGGTCGAGTTGATCGTAGCCATATTGATGATTATAGCTATTTGGAATATTAACGTTCGTTTAAAAATACCTTATAAATTTGAAGTCAGAAACGCTAAAAATCCTCAATAACCAGTTTCCATGCAAATTTAACTACTTTTGGAAATTTTAATCAATTTTAATTCCTATTCTGATTTTGTAAATGTTAAATTCAATACAAAGTCAGTAGTTCGAAAAACTATCGATAGCCAATTATTAAACACATTGGATGAGGACTACGTGTATCCAGATATGAAAATTTATATTGAAAATTGCACAGTATCACAATAGTTTGATCATTTGAAATTTAAAAAATTTGATTTTAGATTTAAATTTAGAGACCCTAAAAACTTCCTCGTACCAAATTTCATTCAAATTGAACAATAAATGATATTCTGTACTTCGCTTCGACGAGGTGTTGTCTATACATATAGAACACTATGCTTCAAAGGGTTAACAGAAAATAAATGTTAAATGGGCATTACTCAGTTTCATCATAATCAACACTTCAAGGAATCAATCACAAGGAAAATATTTAAATAAATATTATACAGGGTGAATCACGAATCGTGATCAGTAGAAAGTACTTTGTTATTAGCAGTCCGATCGAAAATGTTTTTATCAGCTTTTGCATGATTTCAAGAGAGCTTTAACGTGATAATGAAAAATTACTGGTCAACTCTTTTTTAAATATTTTTTCAAGGTTACCTTGAATTTTTTGCAACTGAACATATAATTTTTTTACGCCTGTCTGTTAGAGGATTTCAAGACGAATTCGGCACATGTAAGGACATAACATTGTTTTCATCTGATTCGAAAGAAAATTAAAAAACTTTGTATCACAAGGAGAATCACAGCTGCGCCGTTATTACGCAACCAATGTTGTTGACAAGTCAAAATTTACCAATCTTAATTGTAGCGATGTTCAAAATGGTGTCCACGAGCTGCAATGCACTCGCGTAGACGGTGAACAAAAGATTGTTTTGCATTCTTTATGGCCTCTACACTGATGGTTGAGCATGCATCCGCAATCCTTCGTCGCATATCTTCCGGTGTTGTTGGAGCATGTGCACAAACTTTGTCTTTTAATGTACCCCACAAAAAGTAATCTAATGGAGTAAGATCTGTAAGTAATTTTGACTTGTCAACAACATTGGTTGCGTAATAACGGCGTAGCTGTGATTCTCCTTGTGATAGAAAGTTTTTTAATTTTCTTTCGAACCAGATGAAAAAAAATGTCATGTCCTTACATGTGCCGAATTCGTCTTGAAATCCTCTAACAGACAGGCGTAAAAAAATTATATGTTCTGTTGCAAAAAATTCAAGGTAACCTTGAAAAAACATTTTAAAAAAGAGTTGACCAGTAATTTTTCACTATCACGTTAAAGCTCTCTTGAAACCATGCAAAAGCTGATAAAAACATTTTCGATCGAACTGCTAATAACAAAGTAATCTCTACTGATCACGATTCGTGATTCACCCTGTATATGCACGAAGAAAAATTGGCTTTTACTTTCAGGCACAAAAACTCCGAAATCTGGGTATTGAATCCTCTAATTTGTATAACACTGTGAAGACACGTGAAGAGTATGACAATAATTTACATACCGATGATCATTAATACTCATACTTAATACATAATTTAATATTTTTACGAGTCACTAAAAAACTATGACAAGTACATATCTGCTTATTTTTTATAAGGTCTTCGCTACTCTTTTATATTACTACTGCTTCTCATATTTAATTATGATTTAATGCTCATTTAATAATTAATAAAACTTTAGGTGATGCCTTATCGAGTACTACTTGGCGGATCCATGCCAGGAATTCCAAAGTACTTTCTCTGAATGTACTAACAGTATTCTAAGACTATATATTTGTTATTAGGCTTTTACCGTGGTTATTTTTAACGAGTTATAGTTAATATGCTGTATGTAGGTTTTGAGTTTGAAAACTGAAAACACCTAAAGTTTTATTAATTATTAAATGAGTATTAAATCATAATTAAATATGACAAGCAGTAGTATTATAAAAGAGTAGCGAAAACATTATACGAAATTTTGAAAATACGCTTAAAATGCTGGGCCAGTGCCAGATCATATAATAGGCAGATATGTAGTGACTTATGTACTGGATTTAAATACTTTATGTTAGAAGAATTCACAGCACTACTGTACTTGGCATAGTTTTTTACACATCAGTGTTCTTTGGGGGGTTTTATTTTAGTAGTATAGTACTTTCAAGTTTCTGACCATTAGCTGATATCACTGGCAGCTATATTCGATAGGAATCAAAAGTTCATATGTTGGTAGTGGCCCGATTGATGAATTATATTAATAACGCAGACTTCTACATATATACTACTAGACCGCTAACTCGCTTGCTGGCTGCGAGGCAAAGTAGAGGGGAGATCGGACGCCATTTTTTGTATGGCATTCCATATTCTAGGTGGGGAAAGTAAATAGGAGACGCCGATCACTTGTTCCGTGATTTCGACGTTTCCACGTTTTCCGAGCAGACGTATTTGTGTACGTAAAATCGGAATGATAGACTAAATAATTTGATAAATATGAAGAAACAAATCAGATAAGCCGATGTCAAACAAGGGGAGGCACACATCTTAAATATTACGAAGACCATATCACTTACAGTCTTCCAAATAGCTAAGTGGATAAAATGTTGGCTTAGTAAACGTAAGGTTCGGGATTCAAATGACGGCATTTTTTATCCGATTTGCGGTACAATTTCTAAAATAGCAGTAAAAGTTCTCTCTTTCCTCTTTAAATATTAAAAGAGAAGAGTTTTACTGGATATAATCACTAATTACACGCGCCAATGCCAATGCGACGCACTTGTCCCACTGAATAGTGTCGGGTGTCACACCGATACACTAACCCACTCACAAAGGATGAGGGTCCATAAGGCCGGTTTTCGGCCCAAATCTAATTTGGGTAAAAATGAATAAAATAACTTCCTGTAGTAACTACTGTAAAAATTAAGTCGATTCCACCCTAAACGAACCACCCCCAACCCCCGTAGCATCTCGATATACTCCTTATAATAGTGAAAATACCATCACGTAAATAGCAGCATTTTTGGAAAGATTCGTCTTTAGTAGACTAGTATTTTCTTATTAATTCATTTTAAATTATTTTTTTACTACTTTTACTCTTATCTATTATTTTTAGCCTTTTTACCCCCTTGGTGGAGAGTGGAGGGGGGTAGAAAAGCAATGGGTGGGCTCTTAATACAGTATCTGTACTTTTACGTGTGACATATGATTTCCGATGAATTTTTCTCTTGTAATTACGAATCCGTGCTAATAACCTTCAGAAAATGGAGGGTTTTGAAAATCGTTGGATCTACACACAGGTATGAGGTTGTGTGCTAAGACTGTAACTCAATATCTTTAACGTGTGTTTGCAACCAGGGCACCTCCACGTGGTGACGGTGGGCAACGAAGTTGTCCCACTATCCGGCAAGGGGGTAAAAAGGCTAAAAATAATAGATAAGAGTAAAAGTAGTAAAAAAATAATTTAAAATGAATTATAAGAAAATACTAGTCTACTAAAGACAAATCTGTCGTGACGAATCTAGACACGAACATGTCTAGTTTACATCATTTTAATACTTTTTGTTAGAGGAATTCACAGCACTCCTGTACTTGGTTTTTTTATGTAGGTTTTTTTTTGGGGGGATATCACAAAGAAAATACTAGTCTACTAAAGACAAATCTGTCGTGACGAATCTAGACACGAACATGTCTAGTTTACATCATTTTAATACTTTTTGTTAGAGGAATTCACAGCACTCCTGTACTTGGTTTTTTTATGTAGGTTTTTTTTTGGGGGGATATCACAAGTTTCTATTGCTCAATGGGATATATTAAAGAAGTTCAAATCTATATTGTTATAGATATAAAATGTAAATATATTGCGATGTCGCTAATCAGAAAAATATATTGCGTTGTGGAAAATGTTAAAAGGCACATCAATTTAATTTATTTCAATTTTTTTAGAAATACATAAAAATATATACAAATTTAAAAATAAAATATAATCTTGAATGCAGATAAGCGTCATTAATGACATCCAGCTTGTTGACGCCGTGTGGTGAAGGTAAAATAGGAGTGTGTACATACACATGTCACCGCAGGGTTACAGGAAATCCCCCTCTCCCAACTCCCAACACATCACCACTGTAGCATAGAGCGACAGTTACTTCTTACTGATAACGTATAAATTGAAATAGGCGGGAATTGATTTACCCTTTCCTCCCAATCACAATATATTTAAACGAGTATAGTAGGTGCTTTCTAATTACGAATACAAATTGACACATCGCAAAATAAAACTCACATAGGTCAACAAAGAACCTTTGGTCATTGTGTCGTTTAATCGAACCTAGTATTATTCATGAATATTCCGATACTGCAAATTCAAATATAAATACACATTTTGCCCATTTATTCACTTCTGTAATTTATTTTCTAAGCATGGGATAAGACATAAATAATACATTTGTAAGAATCCAAGGGAATCCGTAGAATGTTTATGATGATATAAATATCTTATAAGTACATATTTGAACTTACAGGTGCATGAGCGGTATAGTCTAGTTAGGGAAGCGTAAAAACAAACAAAATGTATAATGACTATTCAAAGTTCGAGGCGGTTTATTAGTATAACTAAATTTATAAAGAGCAATAAATTTTAATGTTTTAAAACATGTATTCGAGGATAACGAGGTATACATACTTTTAAGAAATGATTTCTCCTGTTCTTCTTGGTTCTTTGTTAAGTTTATATATATTAAAGGATTTTGGTCTTTATTCAACAAGTACTTATGCAGGTGTCAAGCGACTGTGGGACTAATCAACTAGCGCACTCTATGTGAACAATTCAGAAACAGAACTAGCGTTTCAAAAAATTCACTGCCAATACTGCGAGCATAGTTGTCTGGTTATGTATCACTCCGAAATTTATGAAAAATGGTTTTTCTTTGCGTTCGTTTTCACAATAACAGTAGTAATAAACAATAACAATAAAAATTCAACATCATAGGATAAAGCCATCAGGAGTGGAAGGAAGGAAGGAAGAGAAAGTTAACGTTGTCTAATTGCATAATTGAAAGTAGAAGATCCATTATTCAATAAATAATATTTGAATTATGGATGAATTAAACAAATTGTCGGCGGCTGTAGATTCTCTACACGAAAAGATAAGTGAATTTCCCATAGGTGCTGTATCTTTTGAGGATTTTAAACCTACTGAAGAGAAAATCAAGGATACCAGGGAGTTGTTGAAGGCCCTTAATGCTAAGCTTCTGATGCTTCAATGTAGAAGAGATACCGGTAACTATAATTACTATATTTGATTTAATTTACTATATTTCCATCTTACAGAAATGTATCATAGCTTTAGATTCCACGGAAAAGGTTGTGGAAGAAGAAATTGGACAGAAAATAGAGAGACTACACGAAGCACTGACGAATTCATTTATAAATAATAAAACTGTTGAGTTATCCCTTCATAGCAGTGCTGTGATTGAAATCATTTCTGAGGGTCATGAGTTTCCTGCATTACAAAAGTAAATATGTATATTGTTGTATGCAAAATTTTAATGTACAAATTTCTATAGTATAATCGTTGTAGGAAAACCGAGGAGTACATGCAAAAAATATTTTCACTCAACGATAAGGTATATTCAATCCAAGAGTCATTACAGAAAGCTTTGACACAACAAATTGAGGCAAAAATAGAATTTTGGAAGGCTATATATGCGTACCAAGACTTTTTGAAGGAACAGCAGGAGCTTCGAGACGAAAAACTTCAGAAAACAAATCCTGAAATTGCAAAGTAATTAAACTACCAATTCTTTTGATATCTCATATTATTGAATTTCTAATTTGTTGTTTATTTTTATACGTTTCAGAAGTAAGAATAAAATGGAGAGAACATTGAGAAAAATAAATTTAATGAAAAAACTTATAACAAACCTAGTAGCAACATCGGAATACCTTATAAAAGACAATCCAGTACTAGTTCAAATGCTGAAAGATCATTGTGATCCAGTTAGTATAGAAACAATTCTAGAGATGTGTCATGCTCGCGATAGTAATACTTGAGGTTTAAAGGAAAAAATCGTTGATATAGCATATAATATTTGTATTTTTTTAAATAAATGCTTTCACATATTGTTATAAAATATACTTAGTCAAAATGCTTTCCAAGCTCTAAATAATTTAAAACACTAATAGTATTAGATAAAAATCATAACTAAAAGTATTAAAAAATGTATAGAAAACCATGAAATATGTGGGTTATTTTTAAAATTCTTTGATTAGTCAGTCTGTGTAGACTGATGAGCTCTTGCTGGGATAGGCAGTACCGTATCACCAACCGACAAGGAACCTTGTGTAAATCTCTGAGTCTCTGAAGAAACGCCTCTAGTGACAGCAGCCTGATTCGCTTCCAGTGTTCTCATTCTGGCAATAGGTTCTCTGGCTTTGATTTTGTACCAACCACGCTGTCTTTTAGCAAGTGGACTCCAAGATTCACTCTCTGTCTCGGGTGTATCACGTTGACGCGTAGGCATTATATCGACGATATCCCTTGGACGTTTTCGAGATACGACAGAAGATGTAGAGGGTGGAGTGACGAGAATGGATTCTGACGTCCAAGATCTGGATAGTGACTTTGCGCTCTGGGATATTGGTTCTCTGCAAATGTTTCTGAAAGTTCCCACACCTGGTGAAATATAAAATAATAAACTACAGATACTGCAACGTATTACACTAGATTTTAATCAATACAAATTTAATAATAAATTACCAGTAAGATTACTAAAAGCGTATTTCATAGCTTGGGCTACTGCTGAAAATATTCCACCCGCAGCAGAGATCTCTGAAACCTGGGACTTGGTAGAAACCTCTGGAGAATTTGAGAAATGTTTCACACTAGATTGTCTATAACTGTCCAACGATGTAGATCTTCTAAGACTTTTGGAAGCGGACGTTTGACTTGCAGAAAGATTAGATATCACTGAAGAGTAAATACTTTCTGAAGATCGTTCTTCGAGTTTTCTTATGCTAGAATCTATCAAGGGGGCCAAGCTAGAAGGAGATAGTTCGCCAGTGTTTTCCACGAGGACCATCATCACAACCCGTGACGAACTCGCGAGCCTGCTGTTGGTTTCCGGTGAATGTTTTGGAGGAATTTCATTACTATCAATGTTCTCCTTTTCAGCATTTCTCTCGTTTTCGCGATTCATCTGTGCTTTGTTTAATGATGATTGACCCGTCGACATACTGTCTGCCATTGTCTCACGAGCGTCGTAAAACTCGTTCTCAGTAATGTCGAAACTTCCAGTGGTAATAAACTGATCTGAGAATCGAACTCTCTTAATAGACTCTCTTCTTTCTTTTTTAGACTTGTTCGATCCCGATGTGACATCCGGCGGAGTAGGAAGTTCACCTCCGTTAATATCGCGTGCCAATAATATATCACTACCTTGTACATCAGTTAATTCCATATCCTGAACCTCCTCCTGCATTGCCCCCAACTTCCATCCAGAATTGATGATACCTTCCTTTCGAGAATCCTGCCCCCTTACTCTTTGAGAAAATGGTAATGCGGATCTTAAAGGAGTATCTTCTCCCTTAGAGTTGGCCTTCCAAAGCTGCGAGAAACTCACAAAATGTGTATCCCAACTATCTTTAGAGCTGCCATCAACGTTTTGCGAGTCCTCAGCTTTTCTTTCCGTCAAGGAAGGCGTTTTTGGCGTTTTGAATGAGAAATTGGGCGTCTTTGCTATCTTATACTCACAATTCGTATTCTGCCGGACAACTTCGCCATGCATTGGCGTACTTGTATTCCTGGAAAGTTCAGGTGGCGAAGTGAAGCTACCAAAATTACCAGTATACTCTCCGTCCAAAGAACCCTCTTTTCGCGTATAAGTTTTAAGAGGACCTGACGTCTTTGTACCTAGGGGTGATGGTGTCACTAGTAAAGTTTTTTTCACACTCCACAGTCGACATCTTCCCAAGGACTGTAGATCCTCGATGCTCCGGAACTCATCGCCACAGAATTTACAGTACAGTGGAAGATGATTGATTACCACGTGACACAGGAATTCTGGATCCTCGAAATAACGCGTTTGTACATCCTTCCGTCGGCAAAAGAGACAATTGGGTCCGTGAACGGGATGATTTTTCTTTTCGTGTTTCCTTCGACATTCAATGCAGCAGAATACCTTCTCACAATATCCACAACGATTTTTCTAAAGACAGAGAAAAGTGGATCTTCAGTATTAAAACTCTGTCTAGTTTCACTAACGATTTTCTTATACCTCCAACGATTTCTTCATGATACCAGAATACGGTCGCTTATTAAATACACTATTTACCAAACAATATAACAGTCCTTACTGTAAAGACTTACAAGTCACTTTGACATTGTTTTTGTTATTAAGACGGCTGTTCACCTACGTCAATATCTGCACGCGGGTAAGGAATAATTACGTCAGAAGCAATTAAACCTTTGCAACCTTTTTCTTCTGTTTTCAAATAATTTGGTACATTATTAGTTTACCCACCTACCTTGCACAACAAAAAAATCTGGTCATCTGTATTTAAAATTCACAAAATCTTGTTTTCAAAAATAATGTCTAAGAAATAGACCTGTCAGATCTTCATAGCGGCTATCCTTATTACCTACTTCATTTTTTTACATTTTTCTTTACTGAAACGCAAATGACCGGTCTCCCTTGTCATATAAGAAAAGTGGCTGAATCGATAATTGGACGAATTAATGAAAAACGTAGGAGAAAAGTCATTGTAAAGATTTAAGAGCAGCTAATAGAAACAGATGCAAATTAATGTTTTGCATCATATTATATGATATACTCTATAGCTATATAATTATTATTACGTACTCTAACCGCGAAATCCACCTACTAACATATAAAATCAGTAAATAAATAAATATATTTAGATGCGAATTTTATTTTTACTTTATGCAAAATTAAGGATCTTTACATGATATGAAAATCAACAAAAGATTCAACAAGGTCGAATTTTTCAATAGGACCTTCATCTTCTTCGTCTTCTTTTTTCCGATTGGGCGTCGTCGCTAGATCATTTTTTGCTTCCTCGGTTATCTGTTTGTTACACGGCGAAGATTCACATTTAGATGCAGTATTATGAATTACAATACTAGCGTCAGCTTTTTTTAGATTAACGTTTTCCTTTTCAGCCAATGCAATGGCTTCCGCGTATGGTGGCGAAATTGGCAACTGAGTTGGTTCATGATATTTATATTCCTTGCCTTCAAACTGTAAAGTTTATTTTACAAAAGAATACAAATAATTATCTTTATAAATATATGCCAATAAAAATGATAATAAGAAACTTACATTCAATGGATAACACGTATCCGAATCCGGCTGATCCAAGTCTCCACAGACGACAAATGGGATTACGTAACGATTAATTCCGGTTAATGAAGCTAGTTTTGTGGAATTGTATTTCTCTAAGAACGAGGCTAATTCATTAGGTACATAGCCCTCTGGAGGTGAATAATTTTTGCATATTATGAATGCCTCTATACTAGAATTGCGTGAACTACTTGGTTTTGCACAAGAGACTTCAGCAAAAAAGACTTTTAATTGACAATATAATGTTGACACATCCTTGGCTCTGAATATTTTTGCTACAAACGTTCCACCAGATCGAAGAATAAGAGTGGTGATATTCAAAGCAGCTAAAAGCAGTTCAGACTGAATGAATATATCCATGTCGTGAAGTCCAGTAACTAGGATATTAAGAAAACAAGGATTAGAACATGCGAAAATTATTATATTCTTGAGAACAAGATTTGAAACTCACCATCTGGAGCACCATCACAAACAACTAAATCTGCTTGTTCATTGGCAAAATATTTTAGTATCTCTTCTGCAGTCGCTGCATTTGTAATATCACCTTGAATTTGGATGACACCTTCCAATGGTGCCATAGCCTGCAGGTCTACAGCAATGATTATAGGATTTACAGATTCAGCTGTTTTTTTATCATTCTTACAAGTTTCACTGTTGGCAGAAAAAACCTTTTTTCATTGGTCAAAGTTAATATAGTGGTAACTACTATATTGACAATACACGTACTGTAATCTACGAGATAAAGCTTGACTCCAACTTCCAGGTGCAGCACACAGATCTACAGCCTTCGTCACACCTGCAAAACATTGTTGTCATGAAAACAGAGTGGTATTTCAGTCAATTTTTTATTTTTAACTTCTTTAAAATAAAAACTTGTTATATACCATCTAAAATATGGTATTCATCATCGATCTGAAGAAGTTTAAATGCACTTCTTGCTCTCCAGCCCTCTTCTTTGGCTCGCCTATAATATATATCCCGTTTGTCCTTTGACGTTTTACCCATTATTTATTTAAATTATTGTCAGACCAAATTTTAGTAGTTCTAACGTATATAAAAATTGGAATGAAAAGTTGAATTATTAATACAGTGCATATACAACTTGTACGCAACCATACATAGCTTAAATGTATACCCAAAACGCGTAAAATTTCAAGTAATTTGAAGCATTTTACAAAAGATGGTGTGACTTCCACTTTCCAGAAAGTTGTAGATGATGCTCTCTGTTGATTCTATGTAGTACTTAGCGAACCATGGAGTAGCAGAGGAAAAGCATCAGTGACGAATTTTGCTGATAATGATTACCGACAACTTATATGTCAACATAATGGCGGGGTCAGCATTAAGACGGTTGATGGCAGAATATAAACGTGAGAAATACATTCTAATCAAGAACATAGCCACAGGAAGTCAAAGCTTTAATTTGTAGTGTCTCACTAACATCTTACAGTAATAAACATTCATATCAAATCAGCCATGGTATCACAAATGAAATAAACAATTTTCAGAACTAACCTTGAATCCACCAGAGGGAATCATAGCAGGCCCGATAAATGAAGAGAATTTCTTCGAATGGGAAGCCCTCATTACGTACGTCTCATTAAATTCCTAATGGCAAGAGAACTTATACTGGAAACAAATATGAAAAATCATATTGTTACGTTACACCATGGATATTCATCTTGAATCCTCATTAGAGGTCCTGAGGGTACCTGCTTTGAAGGTGGTGTCTTCCCAGCAAAGTTGATCTTCCCACCAGACTACCCACTGAGTCCTCCGAAGATGCAATTTACCTGTGAGATGTTTCATCCTAACAGTACGTTCTCAGATACCGTCATCTAAAGTATTGTCTCATTCTACAACTTATATGCATATTTCTATTATAGTCTATGCTGATGGTAGAGTATGCATCAGCATTCTACATGCTCCTGGAGATGATCCCATGGGATATGAGAGTAGTGCAGAACGCTGGAGCCCTGTACAGAGCGTCGAGAAAATTTTACTAAGTGTGGTGAGTATGTTGGCTGAACCCAATGACGAGAGCGGTGCCAACGTAGACGCGGCTAAGATGTGGCGTGAGGACCGCCCAGAATTTGAGAGGATTGCTCAAAAACTGGTGAGGAAGACATTGGGGATACCGTGCTAGAATTTAATTTTACTGAATAATCTTCTGGGACATATATGTGGTATATTATTATTGTTCTTTAATTCGTCTATGCCTAAGTCTATATTGTATGTTGGATAAAATTATGAGATATCGATAAGCATTCCAAGAACTAACCGATTCTTCAATCTTGATCCTGGTCAATTTATCTTTGCTTCTAAAGCACCTATTAGTAAAATATTGTTATTATAGTTAGTTACTCATAATGTTCAAGAGGGATTTCACATAATCCTCATTTGGAATAGTCTCAAAAATTTTATTTCATTGTCAACATTGCAGTACAAACGTTCGTTTCTTTTTTCCTCTTTAATCAAATACCATGTGTATTTGCTTAGGCTTATAAATTACCTTCATAAATGAGTGAATAAATGGTTAAGGAAATGCAGAATCTTTTAGGCGTAATTAGAGTACTCTCGTTCATGGAACTAAAATATATCTCACCTATATTACATTTGTGAAAATTGAAATTTCACAGGCAATTCCAATGATCCTAATACAGTGGGATTTCTATAGTTAACATCCAAGATGGAAATAAATAAAATAGAAATAACTGGGCTACATACTTGTACAAAATTGGACAAAGTGATCACAGGCAATTTTCTTAATTGTCTCCTTTCTCTTTTCTTCCTATTTCCAAAACATACCACTACACAATATAAGTACTAAATACAAATTATTAGTAAGACTTAACATAAAGAATATAAAATATATATTTCCACGAACAAGAGGCCACGATGAGACGTTATATAGCCACTTGCAAAACGTTTTCGACTGACTGAACGTTAATTGTTTATTTATTTATATGTATGTATAAAAGAAACATACAAATGAACCTAACGACGTTGAACTCGATGATGATTGAAAAGTGGGATCTCGGACTAGAGGAAACGCCATGTTCGGAATAGGAGGCATTGGGATTCACTCAAAAATGGCCTTTGAAAGTTCGTATATAGAACTATTCCAAAAGTATTGCAACATTTGAAGATGGTTCTACTGCAGAAATCGATACATCAAATGGACGTGCAAACTTCCGGTAGTGCAATAGTCCTGAATAATCAAGTATAACATAATACAGAGTGGTTCTACAGTCTTCACCAATTTTCACTATTTCCATTCGTTCAAATAGATCAGGACTCTTTCACTGCACTGTACATAAACTCAATAATACATAAAATAAAAACATGAACAAAAGAACTCCAAAATCATGAAGATTAAAAATTATTTCCTAATGTTAAAACAATTTAAAAAAAGAGAGAATATCGTTATAAGAGGCAGATAAATACAAGATAAAGAATATGAATTCAAGACAATGAATTATCTTGAATGTCTTTTTGGTTATTTCTGCTTATTCGGCAACTTAAAAGTCTGTATGACTAGCGTCGTTACTATGGACGAATAACGAGTAACAACGATATTGCAATTAATTGATGAATTAATTAATGGAATGATGACGATAACGATGACGATGATGATAAATTCGCAATGATTTCAATCTCCTAAATCCGACATCAGGGTCACGTTCAAGAACCTCGCTGGAGTGCACTCTAGTCTCATTCTATCTTCATCATAATAATGCTGATAAAAAAATCCCAATAGACCAGACTTACCCCGAGTGAGGTTTCTAAGCGCACCTCAGAAGAGAAATCGTGAATAGATTCGCGAGTTCCTAGAACGAATCAGTTAAATTCTTCTCGCGTATACATGAGATACGCATTGTTCTGTCTTTTCTTCTTCTTCTTCCTATTCTTCTTCTTCTTCTTTCTTGCTATCATGAATCTTGTGTTTACAAAGCATATGAACACGTAGGCGCTTTATATGTTTCTCGTACATTTCGCTTTAATGAAAATACATCGAAAATTCGCGTGTATAAAGTCTTCCAGTCGAAAAATGTCCTGAGCAACTCGCGCGACAGAACGCTGCTTTCTTTGTTCCTTTTTTTCGCATTATTTATCTTCTTCTTTCTCTTTTTCTCCCTGTTCTTCATCTTTTCAATCGTTCGCGTTATTGCTCGCTGTATACAATTTTTTCTTTCTCTCTCTATATATATATATATTTATATATTAGTATTGAGTTTCGTTTTACTGGACTCCAACAGAAAAAACAACAAAACACAAACAATAACAGGTCTTACCGCGCAATCGCATTTAACACAATTAACGCGGTTCCTAATAATTCTTAACTGCAACTGGTCCATTTGGACGAATCGCCACTTCTCCTTTTATCTACTGCCTTCGTGCCTACAATGAAAGGCGCTGGAGAATGTTTCGAAATGATTAAAGAAGAGAGAGACCGCACTTTGACTGCACATGCAAATCCGTAAAGAGAGAAATATAGGAGAGGAACGCGCAGAACGGAGAAAAAGAAAGTAGAATAAAAAAAAGGATAATCGAGGCCACCGTGGCCCGTTATCAATAATATACAGACAATACCATAATGTGTGTTTATAACTCCGTGTGTATATCTGAATTCGTAAAATTCGCATTAGCTTATTCTAAATGCTTAATTATGCCTTTAACCAATCGTATTACGTGCTTTGGCCATATTCTTAACGAGAAGAAAGAACTGCAATGAATAATTCTTTTTCATTTTAACGAAAAACATCACTTCGGTGTGCCCCTGTGATTTGTTCTTTTATCATATGTTGTAGATTATCCAAATCTAAGAAACGTTTTTTTTTCTTTGGCTGAAGGCTTCTATGCCAATCTAAAAAATCACCCCCTTGCACAATTAACTTTGGATGTAAGTTCCATTCTTTAAAACTGCGTTATCGCTCTTAAGAAAAGATAAGTTTCTCTTAGATTTGATTGCTGTATACCAGATCACAAAAGGAATGATATTGGGGGCGGACATCATAATCATATTCCTTGTAAGATAACTGCTATCACTGTACGCGAAACGATCAATTATGAGCCGTATCGTATAATCTGACATCAATATTACAATGGAATTTGTTTCAATCTGCGAAAAGGACTCAATAGCGAAAATGGCGAGTGTCGAATATTACTTTCATCCTATTTAATATGTATAATTGAGAAATCGATTCTACTTTCGAGAATTCGATCCGAACTGTTTTAAACGCGAAGGCATAATTATGGCACGCGAAGAGATTTACATTTCTTTATCTGCTCTTTCACTTTTCTTTCATTACCATGTCTTTTTACATTCCTTCCGTTCTTTTCTTCCCCTCCCACCTCTTAAATATTCTGCCAGCATCGCTCGTTTTCCCATTTTAGTAAGCTCTTTTTACCAACATCTTCAACAGATTGTGCACTTATTTTATGCTAGCAACAAATCCACGTTTGCCTACGTATACCTCATTCACATATAAATACTACACGCCCGCCATATGTAATCCGGTCGATTGATTTGCAAAAGGTCAAAGGTTATTGGAGCAAACTTAAATGTAACAGTGACAAGGGTCGTACCTTATTATTATTAGCTCCTTGTAAGACACACTTTTTTATAGCATTAAGAAGAAAAAGAAAAAAAAATGGAAACGGAAAAGAAGCGGAAGAATATTTTGAAGAAAAAATTAAACGCGCCTTTTGCATCGACTGGATATCGGACACGGACTGACCTGGACATCCTCTCCTACAGTCCCGATGTCTTCTCTCCTTTGTTTCTTCTTTGTTCTCAAATCTCTCTCTTTTGCTTTTTCACTTTTGTATGGTCTCTTCTGGTGCCCTTCGTAAGGTTATCTTACATATCTTAATTGTAAGCGGGACCAGGTTTGTGATGATGCCTGATCTCACGACAAACCCTGAGGCGTGAAACAGATCTTTTCGAGTTCACCAGTAGAAGAACTAACTGGGGACTCCGCACGATCGTCCTGCTCAGCCACTTGCTCACTGTAGTAATGCGGCGTGCTCAGGTAGTCTATGAGACGTCTAGGTAATGGAAGAGTGGGTATCAAGTCCCTGCGCACCATTTTAAGGATTACGAATCTACATGTGTGTTGAAGACTCTGGACCTGCTTGAAGCGCGACACCGGGTGTAACAACTGTACCCTCATCGGCCCCAGAACAGGACGACGATGAAGAAAAAATAAATAGCGTCCGCTACGTGAATGCTCCACTGCGTTCTCAATGAAGTCGACTATCGTATGTGACTTAAATTTCGTGCAGCTACCAAAGCTGAAGTTACCTAAATTAACAAAAGGACAAATTTGAAGTACATCCTCTCGAAGATGAGAGCATTGAATTAATCATCGGATTAATAATATTTACTCACCCTGATCGTGTTCTATCCTGACGTGTCGTACACAACTATTCAGTCTGAATGATAGTGAGAAAATATAATGATCGTCGCTACTATCTCTCACGATGAATGAACCGTCCGGTTCATTGGACAAGATCTTCTCGGCTGCCTCACCAGATATGGGACCCCAATACCATCCGTACTAATAAATCAGTGTTTAAAAACCGTATGAAATTATGGATAAAAATTAGATACAATCAAGACTGAAATAAATCGATAAATGAGACTTACATCCTTTACTTTCTCGATACTGGCAGCAAAGTCCATACTGGTATCCTCAGCGGTCTCTTCCTCTTCTCGGGCAGGCAGTACTGGCATGCGTTGTATTGAGGTAGGGGAGTCTGGTTTGGCTAATATGGCTGTGAGAGCAACCTCAGCTTGCTCGATGCCTACCTGACCATTGTTCTTAGGAAGGGGAGGAAGGGCGCGCTTGAAAAATGGAAGCTTCTGAACAGAAGAGTCAACTTCACTGGTCGTATTATTATTATTCGCATGTTGATCAGAGTCAACACCTTCCTCCTCCTCCACGATTTCACCCTGGACAATGCTGTTCCTTTTGCCTACGAAATGATCAGGCGAACCGAGCCTGCGGAATCTAAATATGTTGCAGAGGGTCTGCTTCAGATTCAAAGAGAAATTCCTTTGAGTCTTTTTAATCTTTTCTCTCTCATTCTCAACCTTCTCTTTATTATGCTGCTCGTCTTTAGCTTTTTTATGTTTGATACTAACGAAGGCATTTTTCTTATGTTTTCTGACGTTACCGTTGTTATTATTATTATGAATCAGTCCATTACTGCTCTTGTTGGATATGGGGGTATCCGTCGAAGAATCCGTATGCGGATTGCTATATCTATTGTTGTTATTTACACTAATACCCTTTGGCGTAGCTAGATGCACGGGTGTTTGACCCGCGGGAAGTTTATCGCGTTTTATCTTATTTTCACTAGAATCACTGGAGCTCGAATAGAGAGTCTGAAGATACTGGCGCACTTCGTGAAGCGTCATATGTATAGGCTCGCCAATGTTGTGCGTGTGGCTATTCGATGAACGTCCACTATGTCGGCCGGATGTTCCAGGAACGCTATGGCGCTTCCCGTTGCCAGCCTCGTTGCAGCAAACTTCAGCCAAGAGTCGCTGAGACTTTATCACATGTGTGATTGCCCTGGGCTTGCCGCAGTAATGCCTCGCTTGCTGAATATGCGCCTCCAGTTCGCTCTGTGAACTCGCCGACACATTTCTTCGTCGCTTCCGATGGTGACGGTGTCGTTTTGGTCTCTGTGGAGTACGTAATTCATGTAGAGGTCGCACCACGTCTATTGGTACCGTGTATATGTCCGAATCGAAGGGTACATTGTACATGTCACTAATTTCGCTGGTAGTTAGGACATCATGGGACATTGCCGACGTAATGAAACTGCTGTCGTCCACTTTGTGACTGAGCCCGGTTGTATTTATAGAGTTATGAGAACTCGATAACCTCGAAGAGGCCAGAGAACAGCGCGAATTAGGACGATTTAACGTGTTATATGGTGTTATCGTGATGGTCGCGCTACCCTGACATAACGCCGAGGCGCCCATAAATTCCGATGTCCACACTAGTTTTGAATTGTGCGCGTTACAAGTTAACACGGTGGCTGAATGTATCGCTGGAGCTATTCGTCCTTCTGGCCAAGATATCCTGCAGGATATAGCTAATGCTTCCTCAATAATAAGATGCACCAGATTTTCTGCTATATTGTCCAACCACCGTGGCAGTTTTTTGCATACAAGCTGCGTATAGCAAACTATTGGTGCGGCGGAGGACACCGAGTCCGGTGGAGATGGACTATCTTGAAATTCTGGTGGTGGTTTTATTGCCACATCTACCACTTCTACTTCCAGCTTGCTATCTACGTCGTTCCAGCCAGGCCCTTTCTTCAGAGTATTGAAGTTCTCACCGCACATTCCATCCGAATAATCAAATGAGTCCTGTGACAGTGATTTACTTTCCACATCGCTCTCTTGCATCTGAGAAAGGAATAATTTAGAGTAACAAGCTCATAACCTTATTACTGCAGAACTGCACATCCTGGAATCAGCATGTACCTCAATCGCGAGATGAGCTCGTACAGAATCGCTGGATATGGACCCACCAAGGCCACTGCTTCCAAGATCGCTTAGTGGCCCTGTGGCACTTAATGAGCAGGATGGAGGAGAGTCCATCTCTTGCATCTGACCTTCACACACTGTTCCCAAGGATTTACAATGACAAAAAGATCCTCTTCGCGTTCCTCATTGTCGTCTAAAATTCATGCTGCACAAATATTCTAGTTGCACTCAGAATTCAACAAGCCAATTATCTCAAATCATATTTCACTGCGGTTACTTTACCTTAAAGTAGCATATGCCTAAAGTGACATGATGATACACTGTCTTCTGTGTTGCATTTTTTTTAGTTATTGCATGTTCCATTATGACTTAGAGTTTGAAGGCAGAGTAGATAATGAGGATCCTTGGTATAGTGTGCCTACGTAACAAAATACCAGGTACGAACATAAGACCTCCTACACACTTTTGAGGGCCATTAAGAGTTCCAACAGCCACACTAATGATACAAAAATTAACTCATTAAAGATAATAATAATCTAATGTAGTTTAGTGGATACTGGCAAAGGCATGCCTTCTTCAAAAGTAATGTATTTTACACCCCGGCAAAGTCGATGTTTTCCAACTGGTGAGTAGAAAGCGTTTGACGTTTCACATGAGAAATAGGATCTACTCACCTTTAACTAACTTATTCGACGGCATTCTTCCCTGGATATTTTGTGATTGACTCGGAGGAATCTCGAGAATCGGCTCATGGTGCCAGCATCGCGTCCGTTCTAAGCGCAAATCAATATTTAAAAGACAACGCAGCCACCTCGGGTTTCACTTACTCCATGTTAGTTCGATTCCAGCGCACCGTAACTGCTCGCACTAGGATCAACCTCTGTACGCCAATGCTCTACGCCATACTGGTTTCACTACTATACGCCACTGTACGTTACTCTGTACACTAGTGCACTGTCACTGAACGTTGCGAAAACACCCAACAGGCCATTCCATTCGAGTACATATGGGCCCCCTACGAGTCCGGCACGTTTGAAATGCTCACAATCATGGAAATCTGGACAGGCTTCCCCGAGAACATTTTTAATTAGTAACCACGATCAATCCTTACTGAAATAGCTAGATGCAAATCCCTTCGCCGATGATCAATACTCTGTGGTATCAAAAATACACTAAACTGGACTTTATACCCTCTTCAATGGTCATCCTACCCGTTATCCATAATAAAACGTATCGGGTCATCAGATTAATTTTAGAATTGCAATTGCATCCTCAGCGATTATCATAATTTTATTCTAATTGCTTATCTAGTGAATAACTGTTTGAATTTAGCAGAGTGGAAATAAAACGTACAATCTTCAGAGCCCAAGTCTTTTAAATTCCAACTAATTCAAATAGTCTAATATCTTATGTATACATTATATTACGAAGTGTGAATAAACAAACTACATGCTCTACAACTTGTAAACAATTATATAATGTTTCACTAAAACTTATCAAAATCGATAATCGGTCTACATTACTTTAACACTATTCTTAGAGAGTCAAATGGTTACCCAGTACATCATAATTCATAATATTCGATGCTATAACAAAAGGAGACCTAGTAGAATATAATATTCCGGCCACGGCAGCCTTAACGATACAGTCAAGATAGTATGAATACCGGTTTCTCCATTCGCTAATGATCGTGACAGAATTCTAAAACGTGTTAAAGGCGTAAGTGCCTAACCAAAATTTATTTATTTCTATTCAGGCGGACAACGTGCGTTTGCCGGCTCATCCACTTCTTAGTGCACGCGGCCACCGTAAACGTAACGTAGTATTGATCAGGGACTCCATAATTCTGCAGATGTATGCACCTAAGAGGAGTGCAACCGGGTCTGCGCAGTTTCCATGGATACCCGAGCTACCACGTGACAGACGCCCTGAACAGCTTATTCGTACACCACCTACGAGTAGTACTACTGCCGCCGCTATCATCACCGGGCTACCACTACTACTGATATTACTACTACGAGTACTACTACTACGAGCACTGCTACTACTACCACGACAACTACCACTAATACAGTTAAGCACTTACTCTAGCTCAACTATTCGCTTTCCCTCTAACTTCTATCCCTACCTTGGTCCAATGTTCTCATCCTTCTCAGCGCATATCTCCTTTTTATTTTGACTCTCAGTCAGTACGCATTCGCACGGTTCCGCGGGTGTCGCCAGCTTGATATGTAAACTCGGTCGCGTACATACGTTGCACGATTCTCAAAATGTTCCATCGATCCCTGAAAAGCTCTGACACAAAAATAGAATAACATACTGTGTTTTATCTTACTCTTATCTTTATATCTAGTTATTCGATATTACGAAGTATCGCTAACTAAATGGATTCTGAATGTTCCAGCACGTGCCAATCGATTTTTACTTTGAGTACCCGCTGATTTTCTCACTTTAACTTTTTTTTTTTAGGGAGAGGAGGACGTACGAAAGAAGATTCCATCGTATGCAAATTATTCATTCTCCAATGTGGTGTTTAGTGAAATGGAATCTTGGCCATTGTGCCTACAGCTATGAAAATGCTATTTTATAACTTGAACATTTGGTGAAATTTTAAAAAACACGAATATCTATAAGAAGAATGTTCCTAGAATAGGATATATTTTCTTTGTATTATTTTTCTCTTCCTCCGCTTCATATTTTCCAATCACGCTCAAATAAAATGAATCTTCAATTGTTTGCGGATTTTTTGAGCATCATCACGATAACCATGTGCTTTGTACTTAAAGTGCCACAAATTTTTAATCTTATAAATGTGAAATCCGCCGCTGGAATATCCATTCTGGGACTTCTACTTGAACTGACGAGGTAAGTCAACAGTTTTCCCCGAGGTGACTATTTACTAAATACACACTTTGCATAATTAACACATTTGCGCAAATAGATTACTGCTTAATCTTGACGTAGAAATATACGAAAAGAAACAAAACCCAAAATTAATAATATTATTTAATGTTTGCTTTTGTTTCAGTTACACTGTGATGACTGGCTACAATTATACCAATGGATATTCACTCTTATCCTACCTCGAGTATCCCGTTATTCTTCTACAGGAATTTGTACTTATATTTTTAGTACTGAAGTATTTAAATCAAATCAATAGAACATTCGTAATCCTGGCTGTTCTTTACTTTACACTCTGCACCTGTCTCCTGCTGCAGATCTTTCCAAAAGTCATCTTTACCTACCTGGCAGTAAGTAATGATATTATATCATACATATGGTACATAAGTAGACATTATTTTATTCATTCCATAATTTGCTTTATTACCTTTTCTTATAGCCAATGTGCACACCTATCTCGGCATCAAGCAAAGTTGTGCAGTTGTTGGCGATAATCAGAGCAAGGAATGCAGAATCCGTCTCTGTTCTCACATGGCTCATATCTACTTTTACAAATTTAAGTAAGTATAATCAGATTACTATCAGCCCAATGGAAATGATTATCATTTTGGATACGTAAAGAACTTCAATTTTCAGCAAGAGTATTTACCATTTGGATGGATTCAGCGGACCTTCTGCTGCTTGGAAACTTCATCATCTCGGTCGCATTAAGTTCCAGTATAATGTTTTCGGCAATGTACTACAAACGACGGGTGAAGCAAGAGTAAGGCGATGCATGCTGGTCGTTACTATATTACTTTAAATAAATATAAGTGAAAAGTCTTCCTTAAGTTAGATAGAAGCATATGGAAAAAAATGAGAGCGAATTACTGAATGTACTCAAAATAGACTGCATAATCGTTATTATACACTCAGCGAACGCAAAGCAGAATTTAAATATCGAAAATGTTACAATTTTCCACCCGTGGATGTAATAGCTATAAAACACCTCACCTACGTATTTATTATATTCTCGAATAGAAAAATTGTAACGTTACCAATATGTGACTGTTGCTTTGTGTGGTTGTTTTATTTTATTCACTTACCAATGTAAAGGATATTAAAAATAAAATAACTATTTGGATGTTGAATAATAGAATTATTTTTCTTTATATCACTAAGTTCTAATATAATTGATATTATTCCTAGATAGAATTTCCAGGGTTGGTGGTGACATTCTGTGCACTCTATGCACATGCAATTCAGTTAAAGTATGCACGTGCATCTCGGCATCCAGTAACGTCACGACTATACGAATAAAGATTTCACGAAGCTGCGTTGATATTTTCACAAGCACATGTAACATCAACGGCAGACTCCCACCCTGAGGCACTGGTTCTCGATGACCCTCGGGATTCAGTCTGCAACGAGAAGCCGGCCAGGCTTCATCGGTCTCAACGTGAAAGTATCTCTGAAGCAGACTGCAGTGGTGAAGACATAACTTATTGAGAGGAAAGAAGAAGAACAAAAAATAAAGAGCAAAAAGTAATAATAAGATCGAACAGGATGGCCGGCTCGAAGGCTTTGGGCTTTCTTTCGGTGCTGGTCCTGTTCGTGGTTCACCAGGTCAATTCAGAGATTTTGACGCCACCCTATTTCAATCTCGCGGAGGGTCGCGAGATCATCGCCTCAGCTACTTGCGGTGTTGATCATCCGGAACCAGAACTATATTGCAAATTGGTGGGAGCTAATGCAGATCAGGATGAGGATATCAACCTTATCCAGGGCCAGGTGAGTTAAATTGATGATCAATGAATTAAAATTCCGTGCCATTGAACTGTGCTCCAGTTGCATGTACTATTGTTAGCTATGGGAATCTCCCTTCACGTTTTAAAAATAAACATCGTATACTTGGAACTCCAGAATACTATTTTAAAGTTCGACTCTCTCCATGTCCCTTCCAAACGTGAGAGAGAAAACGAGAGAGCATAGTTATGACGGCAATCCTGCGAATATTTTGAAGTATTATTTATTAGGTATAACAATTTACTTGTATCGTTCAAAGTAAATTTGCGGTTTCTTGGTCTTACTAATGGCATAGGATAATCTCTAGATTAGTCCTTAGGTTCCCTTTCTTATTGGTGAAAGGATGCGCCTGTCCGCAAGACCCTTTCAGTGGCCTACTAGAAGAATGGGATAGAGAAATAAAGAAAAACCTTGATAATGTTCTCTCCCCACAGCCCATTATTGCAAAGAGAATAAAGAAGAAAGAAAAAAAGCAGTCGATGGCTACTAAAGTCCTAGGATTTTATAATGGTCAAAAAGTAGTACTTATTGTAAACTAATATAGTAATCTATGGAATGCCCTGGTCAGGGTATTCCTTTCAAGTATTATTACTCTAACCGGGTGCTTTGCTTTAGACCAGAATATCCTTGTTGTAACGAGGTACTTTTCCCATTTCGAATAATTGCTAGAGTCTACCCAGAATGATATACGCAGAATAACGTACGTAGAATAGCGTTACCGATGAGAAACTTAAACAGAAGAGAATTCATTGAGGAATGAATGAATGCATTGAACGATTTTACATACATAATACATAAAACTTCCTGTAGAGTAGAAGTTCCTTCATCCTTAAACATATTTTTTGTCGATCGATGAAAATAGTATCCAAACATCGATAAAGTGACCAACTAAGAAAATTGAGAATCTTAAAAGGGAGAAAAACGATAAGCACATAGATAGTACCTGACCCCACCGATAACACGACTTTTCTATGGAGCTTAATCTGAACCAAGAAGAAAAAAGAAGAAAAAAAAGTTTCTAACTGGCACAAATGTAATCATTTCTAACTATGTAATGAGAGTCCTCGTGTGCTATTATGAAAGAGCTCTCTAGGAATGATTCTTTATTATCACTATTGGATATAGTGTATTAGTCTTAAGAAACGTCCTTATCGCATTTCAGGTCTGTGATTACTGTGACCCGAGTAACCCCGAGAAGCGACATCCTCCGGAGCACGCTGTCGATGGTATGGAAACCTGGTGGCAATCCCCACCACTCTCTCGAGGAATGAAATATAACGAAGTCAACTTGACTATCAATCTGGGCCAGGTAAGTTTAATGAGAATCTGAAACAAGCAAAACTGATACAAGAAATTCTTAGCTGCCATAGAATTCAAAATAAATTAACAATGCAGAATAATGAAAGATTTATCATATCACTACGTGGGTGAAGAGTCTTCCGGTCAAATGGGAAATCGTTATCATTCCTCTCTATTTCCTGCGATGATAATACATTATCTCGTATTCGAATACTGAATCCAGATATTATTCATTTGTCTGGTATTTTTGGAGCAAAAATTACACTGTTCTTATTTTTCTTTTGCCTGATTTTGAGAATAGTCTTTGAAAGACCTTCCTGGAAGGACACTGAAATACGCTCTGAAAAATCTTAGGCCAATGTAGTCATGTGCCTTGTACCATGTGTTGGAGAGTCTTGGGAATGCAGAAAGTCGAGTGGTGCACATCTGGCGTTCCCTTCGTGGGTTTTTCTAGGCCCTTTAGACTCTGCGGGGAATAGCTATATAATACAGAGACATATTTGGTCTAAAATATATATTTTTAAAAATTATTCAACATTTTTAAAGCCATTTACGATTGCAAGTATTAAGGTTGACCCTTTTAAAGGGTTATCAATTCAATCTATCAACCGTATCAATAAATTTCTATTGAATTTTAATTACTTTTATAAATAATATACTATAACTTGCTCAGCTATATGTACAGAACGAGACCGTTATTCCTAACAATTATCTCTTATTACCACGTTCTTGACTGTTCGCCAACCTTAGAAAATCTATTAACGGTAATTGCTGGACTTATAAAGCATTATTATTTGGTAAATATGATGTACATATTGTATTTGATGTTTGTCAACCTCTGAGAAGAAGATATTTTTTCCATAGGAATTTCATGTGGCTTACGTCTACGTCCGAATGGGTAATTCCCCAAGACCAGGACTTTGGATTCTGGAAAAATCAAAGGACTACGGAAAAACTTGGTCACCCTGGCAATATTTCTCTGATTCTGCCAACGACTGCCTCACATATTTTGGTGTAGACAGCAACACACCAATTACTAGAGACGACAGTGTAATTTGTACAACAGAGTACTCCAAAATTGTTCCACTAGAAGGTGGTGAAATTCCGATATCTATCTTGAATAACCGGCCGTCTGCCAAACATTATTTTAATTCCACGCTGCTCCAAGAATGGACGAGGGCAACAAATGTACGATTCCGTTTTCTGAGGACGAAAAATCTCTTGGGCCATTTGATGTCTGTAGCCAGACAAGATCCCACGGTAACAAGGCGCTACTTTTATTCCATCAAGGACATTAGCATCGGAGGCAGATGCATGTGCAACGGCCATGCTGATACCTGTGACATCCAAGATCCAAATACACCAAAGAAATTGGTCTGCCGATGCCAGCACAATACGTGTGGTCCACAATGCGCAACTTGTTGCAAGGGATTCGAGCAGAAGAAGTGGCGACAGTCAACTGCATTCAAAAAATTCACCTGCGAGCCCTGCAACTGTTTCGGACATTCCGACGAATGCGTCTACGATCCTGAAATTGACGAAAAGCACCTCTCGTTGGACATCCACATGAATTACGAAGGTGGTGGGATCTGTCAGAATTGTCGAGACAACACAGAGGGTATAAACTGTGATCGGTGTATACCGACCTTCTACAGACCTAGAGGCAAACCCTTGAATGCCACTGATGTGTGTCATCCTTGTAATTGTAATTATTTCAACTCTACTGGAAATTGCGCAGATTCTACCGGGAAATGCGAGTGTCGACCTGAGTTCACTCCACCTGATTGCGATTCATGTAGCTATGGATACTTTGGTTACCCAAATTGTAGACCATGCGAATGTTTCCTTAATGGCACAGATGGATACCATTGCGAATCCATAAACGGCTCCTGCCCTTGTAAATCAAACTATGGAGGATTTTACTGTAACCTATGTGCAGAGGGATACTACAACTTCCCAGATTGCAAACCGTGTCAATGCAATCCCTTAGGTTCCATGCATGGCGTCTGTGATGTTATTAATGGGAATTGCGTATGCAAGAACAGTTACGGTGGCAGAAAATGCGACATATGCGAAAATGGCTATTACAATTACCCAAGTTGTAGCTTCTGTAACTGCGATACTCGTGGTACGGAAGCTGAAGTTTGCGATAAGACCGACGGTCACTGTCTCTGCAAGGAAGGATACGGCGGTGCTAGGTGCGATCAATGCAGCAGTGGCTACTATGGGTATCCAAATTGCAGACCCTGCAACTGCAGCATCGTTGGATCATCCTCAGTCAGTTGCGACGCTTCTGGAAAGTGTTCTTGTCTAGGGAACTTTGCTGGACGAACCTGCGACCAGTGCAGTCCTGGATTTTACATGTATCCTGATTGCATTGCTTGCAACTGTGATAATCAAGGATCAAATGGCGTATCGTGCGACACAGAAGGACGCTGTCAGTGTTGGGATAACTTCGATGGGGAGAAGTGTGCACAGTGCAAGGAGGGATACTACAACTTCCCAACCTGCGAGGGATGTAACTGCGATCCCGCCGGAGTTGTCGAGACATTTATGGGCTGCGGATCCTTACCTGTAGGAGAACTTTGCCAATGCAAGGACCGCGTCCAAGGTCGTATTTGTAATCAGTGCAGGCCTCTCTATTGGAACCTTCAGCAAGCGAATCCTCAGGGATGTGAAGAATGCAAATGCAATATCCCAGGAGTGATTGGTAGCATTGCAGAGTGCGATACCAAAAGTGGGCAATGTATCTGCAAGCCGGGTGTTACCGACAGAGCTTGCACCAGATGTATCGACGGAACGTATAATTTGGAAGAGAGCAACTTATTTGGATGTTCCGATTGTGCATGCGACATCGGCGGATCTGTGAATTCAATTTGCGATAAAATAAGTGGTCAATGTCCATGTCAACCAAGAGTAACTGGACTTACTTGTAATGAACCCTTAAAGGCTCATTATTTTCCAACTCTTCATCAATTTCAATATGAAGTCGAGGACGGTAGGACATCGAGTAACAGTCCCGTGAGGTATGGATTCGCAGAAAATCTGTTCCCAGGATACTCCTGGAAAGGGTATGCTGTATTTTCAGCTCTACAGGATAAAGTTATTCAATTGGTAGACATCCACAAGTCTTCTCTATATAGAATGGTACTTCGATATGTAAATCCAAACAATGAAACAATTCTTGGTTCTATTACGATTATTCCCGAAAATCCTTCAGAAAGCGAACAAAAGTTTATGGTACAGCTCAAGCCCAGCTCGAAACCAGCATTTGTTACCGTTGCCGGAGCACAGGGTAACTTACCCTCGCCATTGGTTATGAATCCTGGGCGGTGGAGTATAGTTATTTCCACCAAGAAGAGCCTCTTTCTAGATTACTTCGTGTTGCTTCCTTCAGAATACTACGAGGCTACGATCCTCACCCAGGATGTTAATATACCATGTGAAATTGGATATACAGGATTGTGTAGACACTACGGCTATCCCAGCTTGGCACAGTTTGATTCTGTGAACGGAGTAGATGCATTTTCAAGCAGAAACAACATCAAGATCCCGTTATCAGAATATTTCCAAGAGGAGGAAACACTTCGTGAAATCGGCAATCTTCAGTTTCCTTTGATCAATGAGAATCAAGAAGAAATCCAATTCGATTTCAAAGTTGCCAATTCTGGGCTATACGTTTTAATAGTGACTTATATCACATCTAAGAACGAGTACGACATTGCTACTATAAACGTTGAGGCAAGTAATATTGAGAAGGGTAAAGTTACTCTCTATCCCTGCAAGTATACAAGTATCTGTAGACAAGTAGTCACTGACAGGTACGGAAAGGTAGCTGTTCTCAACTTGCCAAGTGATTACATCAGACTCATTCTTACTAGAGAACCTAGTGCAGGAACCGCCAAGGTATCTTTAAATTCGGTGGTAGCCATTCCGTATAATCGTTGGTCCTTGGACTATATCAGTCCAAAATCTGTGTGCGTCAGGAAGAATGGCAAATGCGTCCAGGGAATCTTCCCAGCTGCGGCAGACTCTAAAAAAATCGAGTTTGAGACCAGTAACGAGGTTTTAGACGTAGGAAGCAGACCATACGGAATTTACGATAACAGTACGAAGTTAATACATCTGAATAACGTGGATGCGTCTGTAGATGTTCCTGGCAAGGCACCTCAACCCGGTGAATACGTATTCGTCGTGCAGTACTTCCAGCCGGATCATCCGCAATTTGAACTCGATGTCCTTATACAAAATGGTAAATCCTACGAGGCTAAAGTGCCGGTACCTCACTGTCCCAGTAACAGTGGTTGCAGAAGTATCATCCGTCAGTCTGATGGCAATACAAAGTTCCAACTGAATGAGAATTTCGTGATCAGCTTCAAGGAAACAACTGGAAATGATATTTGGTTGGATTACATTCTGGTGATACCAACCGATCAATATGGAGACAAGCTATTAAAGAAAATCCAATTCGATCAAACTAAAGAGTTCATAAAAAAATGTGGCAACAATCATTTCCACATAAATGTGATTGACGAAAGCTTCTGCAGAGATTCAATATTTTCATTAACGACAAATTATAACAACGGTGCATTGCCCTGCCAGTGCGACATAGAGGGTACAAGAAGCTTCGAATGCGAAAAATTCGGCGGACAATGTCCTTGCAAACCGAACATAATAGGCAGACGTTGTGAAATCTGTAAGACTGGCTTCTACGGCTTTCCAAACTGCAGACCATGCAATTGCCCAAGCACAGCAATTTGTGAACAAGAAACTGGTGCTTGCATATGTCCTCCTAGGGTAACAGGAGAGCGCTGCGATGAATGCGAATCAGGAACTTACGGATTCCATCCTATAATCGGTTGCGAGGAGTGCAACTGTGCGCCTCAGGGTGTCCAAGGAGGCGATCTTCAGTGTGATCTTTTCAGCGGTAGCTGTAGATGCAGGGACAACGTAGTGGGTCGTCAATGCGACAAGTGCTTGGCTGGCTTCTCACAATTTCCACTATGTGAAAAATGTGATTGCGATACCAGAGGAACGACGTATGACATATGCGATCAGAGAACGGCTGAATGTTATTGCAAGGCTAACGTTCTGGGACAAGCCTGTGATATTTGCAAGGAGGGTACCTTCAATATTCAAGAAAGCAACGAAGAGGGCTGCACCAAGTGCTTCTGTTTTGGAAAGACAACCCGTTGCGCCTCAGCCGATCTATACAGAGCATACGTTTTCGATATGGTTGATTGGGATGTTGTATATGTCAATGATAAGACTGGCAACGTCAGTATGCTGAAAACACTACCGCAGGAACTGAATGAGACAAGCATAAACGTTAGTTTAACGAATGACGACACGATCGACAACGTAGTGTACTTCTCAGCACCTAGAAGCTATCTGGGAAAGAAATTGACATCCTATGGTGGTTACGTAAACTATACAGTGCATTACAGTACAGGTCAATTCGGAAATGCCGTAGCTGGACCAGATTTAATACTCTATGGTGCTGACATCTTCCTCCTTCACTATGGAGATGAACAACCACCATCATTCACAAATTTCCGTGCAGCCGTTGAGATTGTCGAATCAAAGTTCGTCACATTAAATCGTAGCCCAGCTACCAGAGAACAGATAATGGTCGTTTTAGAAAACCTGCATGGTATTTACATCAGAGCGACTTATTGGCAACCTAGCCTAATAGGCACCTTGTCTTATGTGACGCTTGATATCACCACCGAAGATTACATACCCAACAGTGTCCCGGCACACAGCGTAGAACAATGTCAATGCCCACCAAACTATCAGGGTCTATCCTGTGAGGAATGTGCACCAGGATATTACAGAGTAGAATCTGGACCTTACGGGGGTTACTGCGTGCCCTGTCAATGTAATAATCATGCTGACACGTGCGACGTCAACACTGGAATTTGCTACAACTGTAAGAATGGCACAACGGGAGATCATTGTGAATTATGTGAACCGGGATACTACGGCAACGCCACTGTAGGAACACCTTCCGATTGTTTAATATGTGCCTGCCCTCTGCCATACGCTTCTAACAACTTCGCGAACGGATGCGAGGTCAACGAGGAAGGTAGTAAAATTAGCTGCGACTGCTTGCCAGGATATTATGGCGCCAGGTGCGAAGTCTGTGCAGCAGGCTACTACGGGAAACCTGATGAACGTGGAAACTATTGTAGACCCTGCGAGTGCTCTGGTAATATAGACACGAACGAGATAGGTGCATGCGACTCCATAACCGGAGAATGTCTTCATTGCTTGAACAATACGTACGGAGAGGCTTGCAACCTCTGTGCACCAGGATACTTTGGTGATGCTGTTGACAGGAAGGATTGTCAGAGTTGCATCTGCGATACTTGTGGAATGGAGGAGTGTGATAGTTACAACGGAGGGTGTTTGTGCAAGGAAAACGTCATCGGCGATAAGTGCGACAGATGCGAGATCAACCACTATGGTTTTGAGTCCTGTGATGGATGCAAGCCCTGTGAATGCAGTTTGGCATCTGAGAGTAGTCAGTGCGATGACGAAACAGGGCAGTGTAAATGTAAGCCTGGTGTCACTGGTAGAAAATGTGACCAGTGTATCCCGGGCTATTGGAATTATGGACCTCATGGATGTATATCTTGTGGCTGTAACACAGGATACTCTATTGGCGCCTCATGTAATACTACCACCGGTCATTGCACTTGCCTACCTGGAGTTATTGGTGAGAAATGTGACGAATGTCCACACAGATACGTTTTCATCTTGGACGCGGTAAGTGTGAGCAGTGGCTGCTATGAGTGCGACATTTGCGTCCATGATCTTCTCGACGTTACCGATAGCCTCGAGAATATGCTCGAGCCAGTCACTCTACAGTTCAATAAGGTGGCTGAGAGTTATTTTACCAATCAACGACTGAAGTTTATTAATGACACTGTTAACGAACTGCATCCGGAAGTTGAACTATTGGACCCTAGAAGAGTGAACTTCTTGCCACTGCAACAAGAGATCTCACGACTCGATCAAGAAGTTGCGAATCAAAAGCGTAAGGTCGATTATGCTGCTGAGGATAGCATCAAGTGGAAAAAGGGGGCCGACAAGACGCTCAGCGACATGAATAATCTCGAGAAGGATGTAATGCGAGAAATTGCACTTGTAAACAGCATCATAATGGAAGTACAATTACTTGCATCAAACATCGAACAAGGTACTGGAGCAAAAGTAGACAGTGCTCTTAAGGAAGCTAAAGACATCCTGAAGCAGATCCAGGAAGTGACCTTCACGGAATTCAGAGATAGAGCCACCGATGAATCAGGGGCAGCCAATGTACTGATATCCGAAATGCAAAAATATAACTTCCCAGTGAGCAATTTAAGTTCCATTGTAATGGATTTGAACAACAAAGTGAAAAACTTTAGTGCGAAGATAGACGACCTGAATAATATCACCAATAAAGCGCAAGATGTAGCGGGCAATGCGGAGAGACTCAATCTAGAAAATAAATTAGCAACGGAGACAGGTAATTTTGATAGTGTAAAGAATTCAACGGCCGAAATTCTGGAGGATCTAGAAGCAGGCGAGCAGCTTAACAAGAATGCTTCCCTATTTCTGAATGAGGCTTTAAGCAATATATATGCCTTGAAGGGCAACATCGGCGCGGATTCCACACTCAAATTGAATGAGACTATCTTCTCCAATGATCAAATGCTCGTTGATGTCCTAAAGCCTGTTCAGAATGCAAAGGATCACGCAGACTCGCTCTATCAACGGTCCTTGGAACTTGACAACATTTTAACTGATACTAGGAACACGACGGCAGTACGTGCTGTCTCGGCTTATAAGGATATCGAAGAAATTATACAACAAGCGCGACAGGCTGCTGAGGATGCACATCAGGCTGCTAACAATGCCACAGAATTATCAGATGGTATTGAAGACACGACTTCCGCAACTAGGGATAATTGCCTACAGCTTTTGGAATCGGCTAAGATTGCTGTAAACAAAACAGAAGGAACGTTACAAACAGACCTGCACGAAGCTCAGAAACAAACAAACGATATAATACAGAAGAATCAATGGAATAATGATGCCCTTGATCGTATTGAGAAATCACTAATTAACATCCCTGTTAAATCCTCATCCGGTCTGGTTAATACATTCATCGAAGGTGCAGAAGGGTCAAAAATAATTATTCAACAAGCAATCAGTAACATGAACAGGATAGTGAATAAGATTCCTAATGACTTAAGAGAGACTAAACAATTGTCCAAGGATAGTGCTGATTCGAATAGAGACATTTCTCAGGCGAATAAACAATTGGATTCTGTTAGCAAAATCGTGCCAAACATTACAAATCTGTTAGGTGACTTAAGTGAGAGACAGAAATTAATCAACAGTACCGGAAATGATTTACAAGACAAGATCGAATATCTCAAAAATAAAATAGCCAATGCCAGAGAACTTGCTGACAGATTCAAGACTGGACTCACTTTCTACAGGAACACTACTCTGGAACTTAAGAATCCTGAGAATTTCCCTCTTCTTGCGACATCCACGAAGATTTCCCTGTACTTCCGCACCAATAAGACCAACGGTTTCTTGCTTTATCTTGGAAACGAGGAAAAAGCAAATCTTCCAAGAATGAAATCTCATGACTTCATGGCGCTTCTCATCGAAAATGGTTATCCTGTCTTAATAGTGGATCTGGGATCGGGTCCTGAAAAAATGATAAGTAACAAGTTTGTTTCTGATAACGTATGGCGACAGGTAATCGTTGATCGTACAGGAAAAAATATCAAATTAATAGTCCGTGAGGACATAGGAGAAGGCAAATATAAAGAATTTGTCAAGGAGCAAGTTCTACCTGGATCATATTCTATCTTTAATCTAGACCAGGAACAATCAAAATTATTTGTAGGTGGTTATCCCTCCTCGTTCCAAATACAAAATTCGGTCACCTCGTCTTCATTCGACGGTGAAATGGAAGAGTTAGTCATTGGCGACATACCAGTGTCATTCTGGAACTTTATTGATGGTGAGAACAACAGACAGGGTGCCATTGAAAGGAACATGTTAATAAATTTAAAACCAAGCACAGGCTTCCGGTTTGACGGCAATGGCTATGCTGTTTTGAGTAAAGAGAATTCACGGATTTCATCTGATAACCTGAAGTTTTCTATCATTCTGCGCTTCAAAACATTAGCAGAAGATGGTTTAATATTCCAAATGATCAACAACCAGACATTCTTGTCTCTGGAAATGCAAAATGGCCATGTACTCTATAGATATAGTTTTGGCGAAGGAGAAGCTATACTGAGATCCACTAACCGGTTCAATGACGGTGACTGGCATACTTTGAATGCACTTCGGTTGAAAAGAAAGGGCGTGTTGAAGATAGATGGGCAGAGTGTGGCCAAAGCTGAGGCTCCTGGAAACCGTTCCGCTATGATATTGCCAAGTCACATCTACTTCGGCGGATATCCACCGAGTCAACAGCACGCGCACAGAGAATCTGGCTTCGAGGGTTGCATAGATGATGTTGTTATATTAGATACTTCAGTAGATCTTAGGAAAAATATTGAAGCGTTTGGTGTGGTGCCAGGCTGTCCAGTTCGGGTAAGTCTATACTATCTAACACGTCTTTGGCGATCTGGATCCAATCAGAAAACTCACATTAAAATTTTATCCTATTGCAGTTTTCCAATCTAGTTTCTTTCGAAGAGCACAAACCGGGCTATGTGAAATGGCCTAACACATCGATATCAAATTCAATGCAAATCAATTTGAAATTCAAAACTGCATCCAACAACGGCTTGATATTCTACGTCACAAATTCCGATCAAACGGCTACCAGTTCCCTATCTCTGGTGGATGGTTTACTGTCTTTCAAAAGTCAAGGGGAAGAACTGAGAACTAGTGACGCTGGAACAAAATTCAATGACAACGAGTGGCACGTTATCACTGCCACGCATGAGGACAATGCTCTCAGATTAGATATTGATGACACATTAAATTACAGTACAGATTCTGCACCACCTCCGATACACATTCTTTATGGAAATTTGTATATAGGTGGACTACCAAGTACATTCAGTGTCTCTAAGGATGGTACTGCATCAGTTGCACCATTTGCAGGTTGCATAGGTGATGCAACGCTCAATGGTATCATAATAAACTTTGCCAATACTACAGAAAGACCACACAGTATCCTGGGCAAATGCAAGGGCAGCGATCAACCAAGTAAATATGCTCAACCAATCAGTTCTATTGAGCACTATCAATGAATAAAATCGCTAAATCTATTTTCTGTACTGTTTAGCAATTCCTTCCGTTGTTGTACCCATACCAAATTGGCGGCCACCACCGCCACCAACTCCAGCAGAAGGATTGGATACTATAACTATGGCCCCAACACAACACAGTAAGTAGTCATTTACATGGTATAATCATTAGTCATAGATTCCATGAGACGTTTTAAAATTAGCCTCACTTGTCAAGAATTGTATGCACAAAAACCTTTGCCTTTCTTATTCCCGTTTTTACGGACAGCATCTCCTTACTGTGGAACTCGAAGTTCTTATTTGCTGTAACGAATAAGGCCGCTCGTAATTAGCTTCAGATTAGGGAATGAACTTTGACCCCGTGGAGTAAGACAATAGCGATTGTCAGAAAGTAGGGTCGCTCAGTATATCTCTGTAAGTGGTTGAATAGCAGTCATGATCTGCCGAGTGACTATTCTATTATTATTAGTTTTTAGAATTGGACTAGCCAATTGCACGGAAAATCCTAGTGCCGGTGAGATTCGTTAGGATGCCAATGATAATGAAAAATAATTGCGACACATCCTACAAGTTTTCAATAAAAATTGTTACAGCTATGGCTACCTTCGTCATTGATTATAACAAAGGCGAAGTCATGTTGGAGGGTAGGAAAAACATTGGTCCTACTGAATCGATCAGTACTACCAGCACTACTACAACGCCTAAGCCTATTACCGTTGATGAGTGTCGTCTACCTTTCTATCCTGCAAATGACACTGACTTGGAAAATGCTTGGAGAATCGGTAGGTTCATTTAACCCTGCCTTTATTTTTAGGTGATAACTATTATGCAATTTTATAGGTACTGCCAAGCATAGCAGATTAGAATACAGAACTTTCAATGGAAGATACAAGAATCAATATGACTTCCAGATAGACATAAAGACTATGGCTGATGATGGAATAATATTCTACAGTTCTGACTTTACTAAACAAGATTTGATCGCCCTTTATATAGAAGATGGAAGGGTACAGTAAAATTTTAAAAGCATATTTCTTAAAATTTTATGATGACTCTGAATTCCATATTGATGTTCTAATACCTTACAGGTCAATTATAAATTTGATTGCGGAAGTGGGCCAGCTCTGATGACTAGTGTAAACAGAATAAATGATAACAAATGGCATACCGTTGTTTTCAAACGTAATGAAAACTGCGGTGAACTTATTGTTGATGAGTTCACACCAATATCCGGTTGTTCTCAAGGCCATACGAAGACAATCAACCTGAGCCCACCATTCTTTGTTGGAGGAATTATTCCAGACAGATCCAAACATGCTCACGACACCCTTGTCAGTATCAAATATTTAACACCAATAAGTTGATGTATCAATTCTGTATGATGGATTTTTTAGGGGCTGAACAAAACGTTCAATGGATGCATTGGCAACTTCATGATGAATGGACAAGTGGTTGGCGAACCAACTGAGAAGGTCGGCGTAATTCCATGCTCGAAGCGCGTGGAACCAGGGCTCTTCTTCTATCCTGGAAATGGAAGTAATTTCTTCAAAGCAAGTAAGTATTATATCCTGATGATTCATTAACCATTTTATGAAAACTACTTGGCAATAAATTCACAATGCGATAATTTATTACAGTAGATAAATTTACCGTGGGCAGAGCGGTGGATATCCAAATGGATATAAAACCAAGATCAACTTCCGGTCACCTGCTGTCCGTTCATGGCAAGCGTGACTTCCTGATCCTAGAAATGATCAATGGTACCATCAAGTTCTTGGTGAAAACAGCCAAGGGCGTGATAGAAACCACTTTCCAGCCTACGATGCCAAATTCACTGTGCGATGGCAACTGGCACAATATTCATGGTACATAAAAATAACTAAAGTTATTACATTTTCTTCAACATTTATTCGCTTTAACATTTCTTATCGGTAATTTCTGTGATATTATCAATTATTTTTCTTCTTCTTACGTTTTCAGCCGCCAAACAAAAAAACACGGTTGTGTTATCAGTTGATCACAAAACTGCTCCTCTAGGAATTAGTGGTAAAAATTTAGCGGGAGTCTTCTCAAAGCATCCAATATATGTTGGAGGTCATCCGCTGCTTAGCCGAAAATTACGTGGCAGCGTGTCACACGCTCAATATGTTGGTTGCATAAAGAATATTATGATCAATCGTATGAATATAAATTTGGATGCTGAACGAATTAATGGCCACGTAACAGCTAGTGTCTGCCCAACGATATAAACGCATTGGCAGCATAATTAATTTAAAAATTCTTAATAAAGAACCAAAGCAGGTATCAAAACAAATTAAAGAAGAAAAAATGTACGATGTAAGATTCATTGTAAGAAAAAAATAAATGATATATTTTACGCTCGTTTTCCTAGAACCTTGTCCTGTACTAATTTGATTTCCTGTATGAACTTGTGTCTTTTGAAATATTATCATTTAAAATTTCTATTTTGCTTGCTTAAAAAAAGGACTTTAATATATTTTATTGCTAGTTTATTAGACGTCGCTTTTCATCGCAAACAAGATGTAAATAACTATACTGTTCGAAGCTGTTAAAAGGAGAGTAAAAGAAATATTATTCATCCATATTTACTCTGTACATAATGCGTCACGATTAAACCGTACAGTTGTGCACTGACATTGATTCATAATGGCGCTTAAGTGTACAATTACTTGTATTTTCATTTCTACTGATTTTCATGCTTGTTCGATTGTACGTCATGTAATGCTATCTTATATTACGGTATGTTCAATTGGAATCTGCGGGAGTCTTAAATGCTCTTCTTAAAGAAACGGATTGGTCACAGAATTATAATATATATATTAATAATTATATAACAAAATAATTATTCTCTTAATTAGAATAACAGTCATTCATAGAATCATACGGGCGCTACTGTTGATGACTTTAAAACTTATAGGTAGACCGAAAATGGGATACAAATGGTCAACACGCAATAGTCTGTGGGATTGGAAATTTTTGTGCAACTAATATTTTATTTTACATCTTATTATTGTTACTTTTTGTTTCCTTTGTTTCACGTTCCCTTCATTATTCTAGGCTCAGGCACGCACAGTTCCAATCCTTATATTTTATTTTCTTTATTTCCTTCATCTAATTATCATTGTTCTAACCCATTAATCCGGCCGCTCTTTTAGCATTAATTTGTAAGTATAAATCGCGGATATCAGCAGGAGGATTAATCGCTACTTTATTTAAACGCAAGAGGTTACTTAAATGTTTACACGATCCACATTTATGAAACTTCTTCTGGGTATTGTGCATTCTCAAACGTAGTATGACTTAAAGAAATCCCGTTAAAATCTTGGAAATTAGTAATAAAAATATTGATATATGCATATGTATGTGTGTGTTTGCATGTCCAAAGTCCCAAAAATGGTGGGACGCGAATTCACGAAATCAAAGTCAATCATCAATTGCTTTTCAAACTTATTAAAGACAATCGACAAAAGCGTACGTCACTAAAAGTATGCAGTCTTGATCTTTCTCGTATCACGGAAATTGCGTTATACACTTTGTTACAAAAAAAAAGTACGAAAATCATGAATCAATGAATCTTCAGTAATATAATTTTTTTCATTTGGTGCTGTTCATTTTTCTGCATCTCAATCAAATAAGAGTTTCGTTAAGAAACAGGAATTACGAGGTGAAGCCGATTCACAATAAAGATTCGTAAAGTCACAGCCATGAAGACGATGGAAAGCAGAGAATATCGATAAGTAATCTTCGCGTTTCTTTTAATCTTGCCGAAGGTGCATGGTTGCAGTTAAACAGGTACCTGGATTGTTACGATTTACTTCCATCCTCTCGGAGGCCAATAAGCAGAGCTTCCACTCGTAGCATCCGTACTACCATTTTCGTAATTCCTTCATCTAGCAACAGGTTTTAGAAAAATCTCTCATTCGATACCATGTGCGAAGATCATCACTAATCCTGGTTCCACCATCATATCCTCAGGCATATGAGTATTATCACAGTGCAGGACTAAGACGGCCTGCTTTCCAGGAACGCGTTTACACACATAGTTCTCGTACTGACGTCGGGAATTCTGCCTTGTCTCCAAAGAGTTTAAACCTGGTGGCCACTTTCTTTCGTGACAGTTCAACATTAGCTCGTCGATGACATGTGGGGGACAGTTGTACTCGGAAAGGGTTCTTTTGATCATAGTCTGCAACAGGATATGATACAAACTGTTAATGAGAAGAGCTACTCATCTTATGGAATATATAATCATTTACCTGTAGAAGCTCGTCAGGTGTCGATATCATTCCTCCCCATCTAGTGACTCGTGCTCGTGGCAATGTAGCTGACCACCGTACCACCTCATCGCGTTCCATCTGATCTGCGATTGCTCTCATTGCTGGATTCGAAACTCTCATGGCCCGCATGAAATCCTTTAATAGGTGAATCTCGCGTTTTTGTTCATTAATTTGAAACTGTTGCTCGCTGAGGTCACGTTTCATGTCACTAAGCTTCTGTTGTTGAGATTGAATGAGGCTACGTAATTCTCTGACACAGTTGTGATCCTTGAGTTCGTCCTTTGGAATTATAAGGCTGCAGCCTTGCTCGCAGGGCATTGGTCTCTTTGGATTATATTCGCATTCCTCCAAATGAGATTCCAGGCTATCCAGTTTCACCACAATTTGACAGCCATAGACGATATTGTCACAAGTGATGCAGAGCCTTGCCAGGAGATTGCGTAGTATCCTTGGAACTGGTCGAAGTTGAGCAGATGTTATTGGTGTTCGGTCCAGAGGGCATGTAGGTTGTCGATTGATCCACTCATTGATGCATACCCGGCAAAAGGCATGCTCACATACTGGAGCCTGTAACATGTCGCTCACCTACCAGTCCTCAGAATTCTTGTGATATTATCTTAACCCATCAGAATATATCATTACACAGAATGCATGTAGATAGAAAAAAGATATTAAGCAATACCTGAACAGGGTCTTCCAGTACTCCTGAGCAGATAGGGCACACTAGTTCTTCATCGACATCTCCTTGGAAACGATTTACCTCAAATCCCATCCTTAATAATTCTAAATATAACGTTTCACAAACCGAAGAAAGCACGTAATTAAAACTATTCTTCTGTGACAGTAAGATATCAGTCAAGAACTCTAAGCCTTATAGAAAAGTATTTCAGGCAACCTCAATAAAGATTATAAAAGAATAACACGTCAGGAAATGTAAGCCGAAATTGATGATGCTTCCTCAAATTTGTTCATACTTCTGCATGTATCCCTCTGATCTTTGCGAGTTTCGTCTCGCTCGATTTCGTCGATCTGTTTTATTTGTACACATAACCCATCATTTATTGTTCGCACGAATATGACATTATTCAATCGATACTGATCCAGATATTTTTGAGCCTTCTTCCAATTTCACTAGAGATTTATTTTGATTAGATATGTACGAGTGTCTTGGTGAATGCAAAGATCTTCCTCACGCCGGGCCAAAATCAGCAAGTTTCCTTCTAGAATTTTTCTATTTGCTTCGTTTTGGATTTTCTCTCTTCTTCGAAAGAATTTTTATAGCCCTGAGACCGCTTACCGTCTGCATCGCTCTCTGCCTTCCTCTTTTTATATTACTACGTTCCTATATTGAATACTCGACTCTTTGCAAATGATCTCCCGACGGTCGGCATCACCTGTTGATGATAAAAGTTTCAATTTTGAAAATTGATCCCTTTTTATCGACTGACTATAGCGGATCCTCCGTATTATCATTGACTGAATATACATATATAGATAAAACATTCCCGTGTCTTCTATGCCTCGCTATTCTAATATGTAGAATATATATTTATATACAGTATTGCACTGGGTAAAGTCTATTTATAGATGACCACGGTACCCAGGGTATGTTTCAAAACCTCACTCTTGTACTCTAAAGTAACAGTCTGTCTCTATCGAACGCATGTCCGTTAACAGAGACAGAATGATACTCTGGTGTACGAGTAGTTTTCGGAAAGCGCCCCCAGGTTTGCGTGCCACCATATCCCATAAGGTGTTCAGTTTACTTACTTCTTCAGTCAACGCCATTATGCAACACATTACCAAAATGTAGCGATGGTTGGTGATAAAGGGTTGCGGGGAGAGAGTTTTGCAAGCAATACTTTTGAGATGCAATCCTTTGACTTTGTTTTTTTGATATCATGTAATATGTTATTATACTGTCCCACGGCTTCAGGACCATTCTAAGTATCCAAGATCAATTTTTCTCATAATTGCCACCGAGTTCTGTGAACGATTCTCCTTCTGTGGCCTAAGAAGTGAGTTCTTTAGAAAATATTTTATATTCATATAGAAATAATGTTAGGACAATATATTTTCTCTCTTGCAGCTATTCTTTCTTTATATTTAAGAAATGTTTTACTTTTTCATGAAAATGGAGCCACTATAATTTATCATGTTTTTATTATGCTGTGCTACTTCGTTCCAGTTGTAGGTGCAATTCTTGCTGATAGTTATTTAGGTCGTTTCAGGTAATTAATAGAACCATGCACAATATGATGCAGAAAATGTGCTTAACATTAAATAACGTTTACAGGACTATACTATACTTCTCTATTATATATGCAATTGGAAATATTTTAATGTGTTTTGCTGCAACACCACCAATATCTATTTGGCCAATGTAAGTGAGAATTCCCATGTTATAATCAATTTTACGAGTCCCTTAATAGTTTTATAAAATCTGTATTTCTCTTTCATTAATAAATATTGTCATTATTGATTCTAGCCAAATGACTTATATTGGTTTGGTTTTAATTGCTTGGGGCACAGGAGGTATAAAACCTTGTGTAGCGGCATTTGGTGGAGATCAATTTCATTTACCACAGCAACAACAAAAACTGCAACAATTTTTTTCACTTTTTTATTTCACAATTAATTTTGGTGGATTTGTTGGGATGATCCTTATTCCCATTCTTAGAGAAGCTTTTACTTGTTTTGGAGATGATACTTGCTATGCATTGGGATTTGGATTCCCAGCAGCCCTGATGGTCACTGCACTATGTATATATCGCAATAGTCATAGTCTTATTAAATTGCATAGTCCTATCCTAATACTTTTCTAAACATGTATTTTAGTTTTGTTTCTGCTAGGAAAGCCATTATACCGTTTAAAGTATCCCAAGGAGAATATCATGTTAAAATTCATTAGTTGCATCTATGTAAGTCACATTAGATACAATTATTCAATGCAGCCCCATTTAAAATTGTATGTTTTACAATCACAGTATGCTGTTAAGAAGAAAATGAGTGTTAATGGAACTCCAAAAGTAGCTAATCACTGGTTGGATTATGCAGAGGATAAATTTCCTTCAAAACTAATAATGGATATTAAAATTGTTCTTGCTATTTTGTTTCTATATATTCCACTTCCTTTATTTTGGAGCCTGTTCGACCAACAGGTATACTCTTGAAATATATTTTATACTTGTAATGCTAACACAAGTTTTTTTTATTAGGGTTCTAGGTGGACTTTTCAAGCTTCCAGGATGAATGGAACAATCCTTGGCACTCAATTACTACCAGATCAAATGCAGGTTATAACATTTTTTATTCAAATTATTCTATCATCAACATTTATTTTTTATGTTTGGTAAAAATGTATATTACATTGTCAAAATTCAAGTTCTGGATAAACCATTAAAGCACTTGAATTATGAAATAGTAATTTCAATTAAAAATTATATCATTTGTATTTATGATATCTACTTCCTGTATTCAAAGTAATATGCTTCTTATTAATAGGTCATAAACCCAGCTATTGTACTGCTATTGATACCTCTATTCGATAAACTCATTTATCCCTGGTTTGGAAATCTACAAATGCTCAGCTCACCATTAAAAAGAATGATTGTTGGCGGAGTGTTTGCTGGCTTAGCTTTTATTATGAGTGGATTATTGGAATTAAAGTTAGAGGTACCATAAACAATAAAATTCGATATACTGTACGTATTTTTTATTAAATATTTTTTATGGGAAATTCATTTTTAAATTCATCAATATATAGGAAACGTATCCTGTTCTACCTGACAAAGGACAGTCCACTCTAAACTTCATTAATACACTGCAGTGTGATGTTGAATTTCTTGCTCCATTTGATTCAACTATTACTTTAAATTCAGGCCTGAGACAAGTCTTTAACGTATCTGCCAAGAATTTAACTAAATATGAATTGTATTTAGTAGCCATACCTCAATGTTGGGAGCTTCATTTAAAAAATCCAACCTTGAGCATATCCATTAATACTTCAGAATATCAGGTAAATACTCTAATTGTTGGATCAATAGGAAAAGATTTGCATCTCTTTAAAACAGATCCAGACGAGTTTAAGAAATCCTTAAGTGGCAGACCTAAACTTCGGTTAGTTGGTTGAAACGATTAACTCATAAGATAAGCATTAATGTCGTTAATCATATAGAGTTATCTTCATCCGAGACTCTGAAATATTAAAAAATGTGACAGTTACTCTTGAAAGCAGTAGTGGATTACAAGACAAATATTTTGTACCTGACGATAATTCGCTTTGTGAATCCACCTACATGGAACTTGAACCCGGCCTGTACGAATCTAAATAGTATATTCTATCAGTGCATTAGTATCGTATGTAAAAGTTTAAGGAGTATAATCTAAACAGATTCCATTACGTAATACGGAATCGCGATGATCCTGATGGAACATACAAATCCTCAATTCTCTTAGAACTTGGGGCGGTCTATTTATTGATGCTGAGAGAGCACAACGGGCTGATAGTAGTATGTAAAATAATTACAGTAAAATAATAGCATTTATTACATTAGACCATTTTGTAAGACTAAACACAGTCTCTTTTCTTCTTTAGTTTCATAAAATATTCACGATGACTCCAGCAAACAAGATCCATATACTTTGGTTAGTTCCTCAATATCTGCTGATCTCGATTGCGGAAGTGATGTTCGCCATTTCAGGACTGGAGTTTTCATTTACTCAGGTATTCCATTCTAATCGGTGAACAAACTTTACACTTAGAGATAACGACTAATATTGCGAGGACAAACAGGCACCAAACAGTATGAAAACTGTGACGATTGCTGCTTGGTATGTCAGCGTGGCTCTTGGCAATCTGATGGTCATTATTGTAACTCAAGCGCGCCTGTTCAGGAGTCAAGTAGGTTTTGCAAGTATTAACCCTAATGGAAACGGTAATAGAGTTATATGCTAATGGAAGAATTATCAATTATATAGGCCTACGAATTCTTCCTGTTTGCCGCTCTCATTCTGATCAATATGGTGTTTTTTGCTGTCATGGTCAAAAGATACAGTTTTGTTGTCCTGGAAGCTGACTCGAGTGCCGTAGCAGAAAGTGCTATAGAAAATCAAGAGAATTATCCTTTAATTAAACATTCCTCACTGAATGGTGGGGTATATGCCCTATCGGGAGTCTCGATTAGTCCTAGAATGAAGTCTGGACATTTTTCAAAAAGAATGCCACGGTAGATGGAGTCTGCTCCTTTCTTTTATTTTTTAAATATTCATTTTGAAAATACTAACTACAACTATCGAATAACTATATAACAAATACGTTAGACATTGGATTCTCTTATCTTGATCTTTCTTGGGTAAATGATAGTTATGGACAGGTGTGCATTTCGTTGACAAGATGAACATGTGTAGACGTGAGGTACACTGACAATTTAGAACAATAATTATCTAATCTAATCAATTTAAGCTATCAACGCGTTGTCGTCTTGTACCTGATAGCATTATTAATGTATGATGATTATAACTGTAAGAATAAGATTAATATAATCCATCATCATCATAAACGTATGTCTTAAAGAACAGTATCTAACAAATTGACATAATTATCTACTAAATATTAAAAATATCATTCAGCGAATTTAATTTTACCTAATCGTACTCGATCGTCCGCAATTATGAACAATTTCTTTATGAAGTTAGAAGTATTTGAAATTGTTTTAATTAATTTATTTAAAAAAACTACAGGAAAAGGTAATTTTTCAGCATACACAGGAATTCGTTGACAATAAATATCTTTTAAGAAACTCTTATCGGATTTGGAAAAATTATTTAATGACAAGATAAAATTACATTACAAAGCGATTGTTCATTGAGTGTGATTTATTGAAAATGAAACAGATGATAACCGGATATTATTTGTGATATGGGATCAGTTGTAGAAACTTGATCAGTCGGGGTTTTGATGCGAATGAAAGAAGGTGAAAAGGGAAGACGGTACTTTTATCAGCTAAATTGGACAGAACACAATGGCAAAGGAAAATAAAGAGGCTGAGAGGGAGATTCAAAGTAAGTTTAAGTTCAGTTTATGTTTTACGAAGAAAATTCGTACAAGTACAGTTGACTTAATCACTTGATAAAATGCTAGTATCTTTAAGAGCGGGGGGGGGGCACTCCCTCTTTGTCAATTACATTCATTACGACAGTGCTTATTCTCTCTTGTAAAGATTTATTGGACGTCCTATTGATGTTACTATTATTAATTATTTAGACTCGACGCTCTATGTCTAACGTATATTCCCTAAAGGGAAGTCTGATTGATACATGACCCACTTTTTGTAGACTCGAATTGAGGAACCGTTCTGTATTAACGTTTAGAAGACAGGCGGATTTTTGTTCGACTTGTACAGTTCTTACCTTAGAACTTTAATACATATAGGGTATCCTCGCTAAAATTTTCAAGCTCTGATGTAATATGTGTAATAATTTCGACAATTCTTTTTTCGAAATGCATTTCGAAAAAGAGAAAACGTATTTTGTTTTTTGGGATTACGATTAATTTTTCCAACAGTGTGATTTTTGTAAAAATTTGAATTTTTCGATATATACTTTTTAACACTAATACATATTTTGTAAGTGTTTAATCCTATAGGAAATAAACTACCACGAGATTTTTTCAGTATCAAATGAATCATATTTTTTTTAAAACTTTCTGGGCAGTCCAAAGTTTTGTTATATTATATGTATTATTCTCAGATGTCAAATTTATAACTATTTATCTATATAAAAACTTTTTTGAATATTGATATATTCAGCAACAGATTAGTAGTCTGATAGTCTTTCATTGACCTATTAATATTGATAATCAAAGAATTATATTGTATTGTGTAATTATATATTATAAGGCACTAATTAAAAATCAATTGAAAATGTAGAAAATGACTGATCCCACATAGAAGTAAATCGCTGGACTCGTAAATGAAGAAAATGAAGGTAAAAAATCTGCATCTATGTATATACAACGTTGTAATATTTTCAAGTTTATTATCAGATTCTTTATAAGATAATTCGTTATCAGAATCTTCACATTCTTCTGTCTATTAATGCTCCTCGTTTGAAGTAATTTTATGTCGCGTTGAAGAACTCTTGAACAATTTATAAATATTTCAATAATTCTTGATTTTCGTTTTGCTGGAAAGCTTGGAGATTAATTATTCTAATGAACAAGTTGACTAATAATGATAGACGTAGCAAATTATCAAATCAATTATAAAAAGATATTGCGAATAAGATAGTAACAGAAAAGAGTGAAAAAAAAAATCAAATCAATAAACTCACTTCTATAATATACTTTCTGTCGTTCTTTCTGTTTACTTGCGAGAAAGACCAATTGTTAGAGTTTCATGGAGATTGAAACCTAGAACCCAATTTGGTGGCTGTAAATTGGTTGGCTAATAGGAAACGAAAAGTTTGAACAGTAACCATAAAATATATCGATGTTTGTGATTACTTTTCATATTATACCCATTAATAGACCTATCCTAGACTCAAAGATTTTAGGTCGCTGATCCCGAATCTGAAGTCAAAATAAAATAATTCAAGTTCGCGACAGATGACAGATACGGATTTAGGCGATCACGTAAATCTGTCCATTTTTGTAATGTCGAATCATCATATTGGATCCGCCGTTTATAATGTTTAACAATTTGTTTTTAATAAATTTTGGGCTCAAATTCAAGACTTAATATGATTATATGATAATCCAGAGAATATTACCCTCTTTAGATAGCAAAACAAGAGAAACATATTCAATTCATAAAAATTCTTCATAAAAGTATTACAAATTAAATCATAATGTCAGATATCTTTCATGGTTACTTAAAAAGCTAATAATTTTTACTACAAAATTTTATTCGTACACCTTAAGCTCTTCTATAGTATAAATATAGGCTCGAAAATCGCCTTCTCGTTCTCTACAGATTAAAGAGTCTAAAAGACATTCATTTTTCAATTCCGTGCGAAACAGCAAGAGGAACATATTTTTTATATGCTGGCTGATTCCATTTAAAAGCTGGGAGATTACTTTAACAAATCCACGTTCTTGAGACTCCTAAGTCGGAATAACGTCGGGTATTAGTCACCGTCTTTTTTCTCGAACCTGTGGCTGAATACTAAAGATTTCAGGGACCATAAAAAGTGCAATGGTGGGCGATTCAGTATGTTAAACATTTAAGAACCGTTGGACAAAAATTTAGCACGCATAAATACGTATGTATATTATGCTTCTGATTCAGAGACACGGTGAAAACAGACTGACCTTAATGCAAACAAGATTTCAAGCTGGTTTCGATGAATGAGTGAAAGTGTGATAGATATGGAAGAAAAAAAAAAAATAAAAAAAGATTTCAAAAAATATTAAAGATCAATGCCATGTATACACTCAAATGTTAAATTTTCTGATTATGAAACAATAAGATCTAATCAAAATAATCTATAATCCGATTACACTCATTCTGACCTCATCTCTTTCATATGATTAACATATTTCCAGCTTCAGAAATATAAAATATGCAATCAACTCGCTGGATTTCAGAAATTATGTATCGCACTGAATCGCGAAAATATTACGAAAAGATTTGAGATTAAGCTAGGCCTCACATTGGAACATGGCGGTTTCAGCGGCGGAATAGCTGGCAACGCTGCGCATCGTCAGCTGTACCGTCAGCGTCCCCGTCGTCGGCGATTCGGTTTTAGAAGAACCAAAAATAAACAAATTGAACATTATATACAAATTCTAAATTCACATATTATATGCATCAGAAAGTTCAATAAAAAACATCTAAAATCGTTTCACAGCAGTATAGCTGCATATGCTCAAAAGTATTAGGCACCCTGTTTACGCACCCTCAAGAAACGTACCTATGTTCCGTGAATATCTTAATCATACATTTCTGATTAATAATTCTTCTGCTAATATTGGACTAAGCCAATTTTCATCATGAAATCTTGTTTCGATCCATTGACGTTTCACTCTTGGTTTCAGATCAATCGAAGGATCTTGAGAGTACCGAGGAGGTAAGAATTAATTAATAAAGTAGATACATATTAAATAAACAAATCTGTTCGATTGTTCAAGCGTAGTTCAACCTAATTCTCTAGAAGTTTATATCAATACTTACAGAATAGTAACTATACAAAGTTATACATATATGCATGTCTATATAACAATATAACAATGCCGTTTGTGTATCGAAAGACACATAATTATGTTACAAGATTCCAAGAATTTATTGAAAGATGTCCAATTCTTAATTATCGCCTACAGACGTACAATACTAATCTACAAAATGTACCGGCTAATCGTCACGAACCGTTAAAGCGCCTTGTTTTCCAATCATATCTGATCTCACTTAGACTCGAATACCAACTTTTTCTCAGATTGTAAAGAACAGCATGATAATAATGTTTGCTGTGTTTCATAAGCAGTGAAGCGCACTAGTGCAAAAGTCGCTAAAGCAAGTAAGCCTCACTGTATTGTATCGTTTCGTATTGACAATTTAATTGAAATGATCCCATAACTCAATTATCGTTTGCACGTACGTAGATAAGAAAACGCATAAAACAGTGAATTGGTTGCAAATCAATGATTTTGTTATAATTTTCGTAATCAATGATGACTATAAGCAGAACAAGTACTCGTGAACAATCGTTACTACTGAAAATACTCGAGTATCTTTCACTTCTAGAAGTGAATTTATTGAACGATCTTCGGTCGCGAAATTAAGCGCGCGATCCCGAAATGCTCTAGCGACGCTGTAACCGAAGATTCTTCAATAAATTCACTTCTCAATAAATTGGAAATGGCTGAATGGATTTTAGTCTGCAAGGTCTTAAAATGTTAAGAAAAAAAAAACGCGATACATTTTCTGATATCAACAGAAAATTATGTTCCATTAAAAAAAGGCACATGTAACGTGCTGTATCTCGAAATTAAATGATTATAAAAAAAAATTATTTAGATGAAAAATCGACCTCCTTGAAACCATACAACTTTTGTCTGAAACTTTTTCCCATATCTTCATTAGTAACGGAAATAATCGAGATGTGCACTTTCGGTGAGACACCTTGTGTATACAAGCTTTTATTTGACATTAAATTGATGAACCGCTGCTTATCCCTTATCAGTGAAGTAAACTGTCAAATCATGCAGCATAGAGATCATTTATCAAGAACAAATATTATATCATCAGTCAAGTATTGCCGTTGAGGACACTAATTTTTTTATTTATACTTTCGTTCTTTAGTTATGCAGTTATTGAATGTAAGTGGTTCCGTATCGTCGAGTAATTAACTATTAAATAAAGAGAAATCACGAGGCGAGAGAACAGACCTTAGAGGACAACATTTTTTATAACTGTGACGAGAAACACCTGAACTTCGAAAACTATGACTTGGAACTCGAGGAGTTTCTATTTTTCAATGCTATACTTTTGCTATTCCCGATAAGTATGCCCGTAGTATACAAGAGTACCATTGGCCGTACTTCTAGATATACCTTTTAATGAAATATAAAATTTAAATTAATTATATCTATACAATACTTATTAGTTTGATAAGAAATTTTTCTTTCCCTAAGCCTCTGTTAAACGATCATAAAATGTAAATTAATTGTTATATTTATTAGTTTTATTAATTAATATTTATTAGTTTGAATGATTCCTGCTGGTACTTTGAATGAGCTTTATCTGAATAACCTGTATAGTCAATTAAGTGATAGCATATACTAATTATGATAGTACAGTTGTACTATCATCTGTACATCTATCTTCTGAAAGTAACGTGTGCGAGCGCCTTACAAAATCAGACCGATCATTTATGAAGAGGCGTTATCGTAATTCAGAATTAAATCATTTTGGAAACCCGTAATTAATCGATCACTGTACAGGGACTTACTACATTAGCTGCCTAGGGTATACACCCTTACACTAAGCCAGACCAAATTACTTTAATTACTCTATGTACAGTTATTAGTAATCCTCGATGCACCATCTATCAATCATCACCTGGGAATAACACGACTTTTTGAATCATGTTAAAAGTTTAGATAGGTTCATAAATGATAAGTTACAATTATAAAATTAAGAGTGTCTATAACAAAGCGCATACAGTTGAAAGTAAACGTCACTGAACGGTAATGGCACCAAATATTGTGCAAAGTTTTGGGGACACTTGAAGTATTTTATGCATGAGAAAACAATCACAGCTGTGTATTTAGTTTTGTTAATTGAAAGTTGATTATGATTACCCAATATCACCAATGAATTCAACGTGTGATTCTTCTACTATGGAATGCGAGGTGAGTTCGTTGAATTATATGTAAGTTTTAACAGACACTTAACTGTATGTAACTTTTACATTATCATTAATATCATTTTTTCAATCGTCCAGCAATTCTGGTGTTGTACACATTTACCGTCATCTATCATATCTTTACTATGCTTGTATCCTTCTTTCCATTGTTGAAAACCATGCTTGTACACTCTTTAGGTTTACTTCTGTTTGCGTTTGGAATTGGTGAAATAAAGCCGTGCGTATCTGCTTTTGGCGGTGATCAATTTATCCTGCCGCAGTAAGTACGCTACTTATCTGTCTTTTTCTCCGTATATTACTTCGCTATTAATTCAGAATCATTAATATCCACTTTCGTTACTCCAATTCTAAGGAGCGACGTTTCCTGTTTTGGGGAGAGTACTTGTTACTCATTGGCATTCTTCGTTCCAGCAATTCTCATGATATTTTCCATAAGTATGTTTATTTTTAAAATAATGAATTTAGAAAATTAATTTTGAGGTGATTGATTAATGTTGCTCTATTCTTTTGTCAGTTATCTTTAGAATAGGGAAGAACCTGTACATTATCAAGGATCCTGAAGGAAACATTTTGTTTGAAGTGAGCAAGTGCATCTGGGTAAGTTTGATATATTTTGCATGGATCAATTGGATTGGCAGATGTTTTATGGAAATGTAGGATTATTTGTTTTAGACATACAAGGAGAAATAAGTGTACCCTCGAGTTATACAAGATTTGTAGAGAAAAAGTTCCAATTACTAACTTTTTAATTAATATCACTACTTAACATTTTACTTTGCTTTCTCCTTGATATTTCTAATGTGATAGCGATAAAGTGACTTCAAGCTCATTGATAAATGTAAATAATATGTTCTTTTCTATTGAAAAAATATGTAGCATGCAATCAGCAAGAAGTGCTGCTCGAAGAAAGTACAGAAAGAACACTGGCTTGATCATGCTGATGATAAATACGACAAAATGCTTATTGAGGACATTAATGCGGCCATACAAGCTCTAAAGCTTTTCGTTTTTTCACCAGAATTCTGGGCCCTTTTCGATCAACAAGGATCGAGAAGGACATTCCAGCCTGTGACAATGAATAGCGAACTTGATAGTCACACTATCAAATCTGATCAAATGCAGGTCAGTAATCTCGATTGAAGAAGATTGTTACATGCGGTTGTTTGACCAGCTTGGCATTCATTGTTTTTGTTCTGGTTGAATTAAAATTAAAGGTACACAATATTTTTTAATATATTGTACATTCTTCTCTGTTAATGACGTATTTCAACTTGTTTTTCTGCCGTCTAGACAACTTATGCGGTATCCCTGACTGCGGCTTTAGCGCAGTTTAGAATATTGAATACTTTGGATTATACTATTAAATGACTAGCGGCTATGAATCAGTTACCCTGAACGGTCTGACAATGAGCTATTGGAAAACTAAGTATGTTGAAGCATTGGATACAGCAGCCGTGAGTTATACAGATAATTTCACAGTCTGCAGTTTAGCAGGACTTTCAAATGAGATTGGTCAAGATTCAGGTATACATATTTTGAAAAAAGACCGTATACCAATTTATGAAGGTTTACATATTGTCACATCCTGAGCAGTAAGGAGAACCGGATTGACTTAATAAGATGAAGATAAAGTTGGTTAAACAACAGCTCGTGACCCAGCAGCGTGCGTTTTATTATTTTCGGATAGTTTTTTATAAGTCAGATTCAGAAACGGGGTTAGAATCAAGAATAATTTCGACAATCGACTAAGATATCACCATTATTTAATATTAAATTTTAATGTTAAAGGATATTTCTAAATACATTATATTTTGCAGGTTTTGAACAGTTTTTCAGCAAACTGTTTGCAGCTATATGATTTATATTAGAAAATGAAATGCTTTAGTGTTATGTCTTATGTATACTATGCTGTTTCACAGCAGTATAGCTTTACATGCTCGAGAATATTAGAAACCTAAATCCCACGGGCCCGCTTAGACACTCTCAAAAACCGCACCTATGTTCCGGGAATACCTTAATCATACATTTTTTTATCAATGATTATTCTGCCAATATTGTATGTACTAAGCTAATTATTGCCGTTCAGTCTAGTTTTGATCCATTAACGTTTCACTCTTGTTTTCAGGTCAAACGGAGGATGAAAGAGATCTTGAAAGTATCGACGAGGTGAAAAGTAATTAATGAAGTGCTCTTAATTTTATCATTGCTATTTACAAGTTATGAAACTCTTTCAACTCTTTACATGATTTAGAAAGTTTTATAATTTCCAGATGATAATTGATAGATAGTGCATCGAGGATCACTAGTAACTGCAGACTAATTAAAGTAATTTGGTCTTGTTTAGTATACGGGTGTATACCCTAGGCAGCCGATGTGATAGTCCCTATACTGTAATCGATTAATTACAGGTATCCAAGAGGATTTAAATCTGAATTATGATAACGCCTCTTTATAAATGATCGGTTCGATTTTGTGAGGCGCTTATACACGTTGCGTTCAGTAAACGAATTCTACATTTAAACTGTACTATCATAATTAGCATATGCAATCACTTAATTGATTATCTAGATTATTCAAATAACGCTCATTCAAAGTACTAGCAGGAATTATTCAAACTAATATAAATTGTATAGAAACAATTGATTTACATTTTATAATCGTTTAACAGAGGTTTCGGAAAAGCAAAATTTCTTATCCAAAATTTTATCGAGTAAGCTTCATTCTCAGGTCTCAATATTTCTTTTTATTTAGTCGTAAATTACTGAACGGTACGCAACCGCTTACAATCAATTTCTGTATTACTTAGCAACAAAGGGATAAATAAATAAAAATTAGTGTCCTCAACAGTACAACAGTGCTCGATAAGCGATCTTCAGGCTGCATGACTTGAAAATTTACAGCACTAATAAGGGATAAACAACGGTTGTCCAATTTAGTGTAAATTAAAAGCTTGTGTATAAACAAAATAATGGAAAAGAGGAATAATATGAATATTATGGAAACTCATTTCGATGAAGGTTTGCGAGTAATTGTTGAAAGACGTGGTAGTGTCAGCATAAGACGTAAGCGATCCGGCGAACATAGTTACGTTCTCTACGAGGAGCTTATTCAGAAGAGCAGAAATGCCCTAAAAGAGAAAAGAAAATCACGAGTAAGTCACATCGATCAAACACTCAAGATATCACACTGCTGAAAATTGTATTGAGATTACAAATGAATAAACCGCACTCACAACAAAGCAGTAGTTCCTGCTGTACATACATAAATAATTTAAATTTATTATTAACTTGCGAAGAATTTTGCACGATGTTTGTATATTTAATCATTTATTAGTGTATAGCTCGTTCCAGTTTTCGATAACGGTAAATTAATCACTTTATAAGTAATAGTCCATGACTCTACTTCTAACAACATCATGCCGCCACGCTGATTGATCCTTTACTGGATGGTCAGTTTTCTCAAAACTTCTTGCCATTACACTGACACTTTGGTAGTGGGGTATTAGCACGTTAGCAGTGGAACAGCTACTCGCTAGTGGATCGCTAGTATTTGCTCCGTTAGTCCCAATTCTTTTCAGTACTCATAAAGCCGCTGCGCGGTGAGTTTCGCTTAATCAAGACTCTGACAGAAGAAGCATTACAAACTTTTTTTTATTTCTTACTGTAGAATGATGTTTTAGACTCGTTTAGAAGCTAGTGCTATCCGGTAATTTATAATTCCGGATGCAATTTTGAATGCCATTGTGATAAATCTATTGATACTATATAATCTCTTTCAATTATCAATTTTGTTTACGTGTTATTGCTATTTGTTATATTGCCCGCTGCATCATGGTTATTGAACGTGGAATTGTAAAGCAGGTAACAGCTTCTCATGTATTATAACAAGGCCGTTCCACTGGAAATGAAACGATGACTTGTGTAATAGTTGCATTCTGTACTATTCAGTATCATGGTATTGTAACGTAATTTATAATTCATTATACGGAATAACGTATGTTTATGTTTAAATATTCGTTAGATAAATGGTATTTTTGGAATTTTATTTGCAATATATTATGCCTTACCGCAGGATTTTCTAAACTTGCTGGTTTTCTTAAGCGAATGTATGAAAGAAAAAACTTGTCAAACTGGTTAATTGTTGGTGATATGGAGAATTCTCTATTGGGTATGAGTGATCTTCTGTTTTTTTTTTTTACTGTCTGCCTATTAAGTAAATACAGTATTCTCACTGATAACAATTGTTCACGAGTACTTGTTCTGCTTATAGTCATCATTGGTTACGTAAATTATAACAAAATCGTTGAATTGCAACCAATTCACTGTTTTATGCGTTTTCATATCTACGTACGTGCAAACGATAATTGAACTATGGGATCATTTCAATTAAATTGTCAATACGAAACAATACAATACAGTGAGGCTTACTTGCTTTAGCGACTTTTGCACTAGTGCGCTTCACTGCTTATGAAACACAGCAAACATTATTATCATGCTGTTCTTTACAATTTGAGAAAAAGTTGGTATTCGAGTTTAAGTGAGATCAGATATGATTGGAAAACAAGGCGCTTTAACGGTTCGTGACAATTAGGCGGAATATTTTGTAGATTAGTATTTGTATGTCTATAGACGATAATTAAGAGTCAGACATCCTTCAATAAATTCTTGGAATCTTGTGACATAATTATGTATCCTTTGATACACAAGTGGCAATGTTATATTATTACAGACATGCATATATAACTTTGTATATTTTCAATTCTGGAAGCATTGACACAAATTCATGCAGCATTATGTTTAACCAACCTTGCACAATCGAGCAGGTTTGTTTATTTAGTATGTATAGCAAAGCGAACCGAGTAGAAAGTAAAGGTCACTGAACGGCAATGGAGTCGAATATTGTGTCAAGCTTTCGTGACAGGTAGTGTCTCATGCATGGAGATACAATCACAGCTGTTTTACTCATTTGAAATTGATTTTGATTACAGAAGCTCAAGTATCCAAAAGCTGTATTCTTCATCGTCACCAATGAATTCTGCGAACGATTCTCCTACTATGGAATGCGAAGTGAGTTCATGTATTATATTTACGTTTTAACATACACTGTATGTAACTTATACATTCTTATTAATGTACTTTTATCAATTTTACAGCAATTCTGGTGTTGTATCTACACAACAAACTCAACTATGACGATGATACAGCTACTGTCATCTATCATATTTTCACTATGCTCGTATACTTCTTTCCATTGTTGGGAGCCATGCTTGCAGATTCTTTACTTGGAAAATTCAAAACGATATTTTACGTGAGCATGATTTATGCCGTTGGACAATTGCTTCTATCAGCAAGTGCAGCGCCGCCGCTAGGGTTGCCAACAGCGTGAGTATCTTGTATAAATTTTCATTAGTTTTAAAGCATAAAAATTTTAAAGAATTATTAAACAATTTCCATCCACGGGATTAAATATTTTGTGTGAATTGCAGAGAAATTTCTTTCGTTGGTTTACTTCTAATTGCATTGGGAACTGGTGGAATAAAGCCGTGTGTATCTGCTTTTGGCGGTGACCAATTCATCCTGCCACAGCAAGAACGCTACTTATCTGTCTTTTTCTCCGTATTTTACTTCGCTATTAATTCAGGATCATTGATATCCACTTTCGTTACTCCAATTCTAAGGAGCGACGTTTCCTGTTTTGGGGAGAAAACTTGTTACTCATTGGCATTCTTCGTTCCAGCAATTCTCATGATATTTTCCATAAGTATGTTTATTTTTAAAATAATGAATTTAGAAAATTAATTTTGAGGTGATTGATTAAAGTTGCTCTATTCTTTTGTCAGTTATCTTTAGAATAGGGAAGAACTTGTACATTATCAAAGATCCTGAAGGAAACATTTTGTTTGAAGTGAGCAAATGCATCTGGGTAAGTTTGGTATATTTTGCATGGATCAATTGGATTGGCAGATGTTTTATGGAAATGTAGGATTATTTGTTTTAGACATATAAGGAGAAATAAGTGTACCCTCGAGTTATACAAGATTTGTAGAGAAAAAGTTCCAATTACTAACTTTTTAATTAATATCACTACTTAACATTTTACTTTGCTTTCTCCTTGATATTTCTAATGTGATAGCGATAAAGTGACTTTAAGCTCATTGATAAATGTAAATAATATGTTTTTTTCTATTGGAAAAATATGTAGCATGCAATCAGCAAGAAGTGCTGCTCGAAGAAAGTACATAGAGAGCACTGGCTTGATCATGCTGATGATAAATACGACAAAAAGCTTATTGAGGACATTAAAGCAGTCGTACAAGTTCTTAAGCTTTTCCTTCCTCTACCAGTATTCTGGGCCCTTTTCGATCAACAAGGATCGAGGTGGACATTCCAGGCTACAAGGATGAATGGTGAACTGGGTAGTTACACTATAAAAGCTGATCAAATGCAAGTCGTCAATCCACTCCTGATTCTTGCCTTCATTCCACTCTGTGAAAGTTGCATCTATCCGCTTTTGACAAAAATTAAACTCATTAATACTCCATTGAAGAAGATGGTGACCGGTGGATGTTTGGCTAGTTTGGCATTCATTGTTTCTGCTCTGGTTGAATTGAAATTGGAGGTACACAACATTTTGTTACTCATTATATGTTCTTTTCTGTTAATGAGGTATTTCAACTAATTTTTTTCTCTAGCCAACGTACGCGGTAACCCCATCTGCGGGTTTTGCGCAGTTTAGAATATTTAATACCTTGAATTGTACCATTCCTATGACTATCGGCAATGAAACAGTCGCCTTAAATGGTCTAAGCTATTGGGAGGATAAGTATGTTGAAGCATCCGGTAAAGCATCTGTGAGTTACACAGCTAGCTTTGCAGCTTGCAGTTTAGTAGGACTTTCAAATGAGATTGGTCAATCTTCAGGTATAGTTTGAGAAAATATTGTATACCAAAGTTATGAAATTTTATATATTGTGTGTAACTATAAGTTAACTTCATGTTGTAGGAACTCTTGAAGGTCCAGAGGCAACAGCCACATCCTGGGCAGTAACGAGAACCGGATTAAGTTACCAATATGAAGATAAAGTTGATAAAACAAAGACTGGTAAACCAGCTGTGCGCGGTTTAATTTTTTTAGATGGCTACATGTCGAATACGGCTAGTCTACGGTTTATAAAAAATTCAAAAACGGCGTTAAATTTAAAAATAAATTCGACATTCAGCGAATCGAAATTGATGGAACTTGACGATGGGACTTATGACATTTATCTGGATAATGATTTAGTTCAGTCATCAGTAGCTATGAAACTGGGCGGTATTTACACAGTCGTAGGATCCTTGTCGAATTCGACTGCTAGAGCTAATACAATAACAGTAACAGAACCAAATTCCATGCATATGTTATGGCTAATTCCACAGTACGTTATTTTGACGCTGGGCGAAGTCATGTTCTCAATAACCGGATTGGAGTTTGCTTTTACGCAGGCTCCAGTCAGTATGAAATCCATTTTAACTGCTGGCTGGCTACTGACCGTCGCTTTTGGAAATCTTATTGTTGTTATTGTGGCGGAAGTCTCTTATTTTAACAGCCAGGTATACAAAATTTTAGTGTTTTATTTTTACATTAAAACTATTACTTCAAATGTTCTGATCTGACATACATCTTTTATTACAGGCCAGTGAATTCTTTCTCTTTGCTGGACTTATGCTTGTCGACATGCTGATATTTTCCCTAATGGCCAAATTTTACAAATACGTCGAAATACCTGACGACGAATCTCAAAATGGAGATATTGCATTGGAGAATAAAACAGGCACGGTAAACGAATCCTTCAGGGGAGATGATGAGAAATAATAATGGATATTAACCACATGAAAGCGAAGAACATTTTGTTCATGCCAAACGCGTATTGATGTATATATTTTAGAATTTTATTGGAGTCGCCGTAGGAGATAATGGTAAAGAGAGCCAACTGACGAGTGAAACCCAACTCTGCGCCCAATAACTCTACAGAAAATTTTCGATTCTCTGCACGATAATTTTCGTGTAGAGTTAGTGTTTGTCAAAGTGGCCTGTGCAAAGTTAGGTCCCACTCTAGTCGTACGTGTATTTCATGTCTGACACAAAACTTATGAAAAATCAATCCCTTTCTAAATCTCTTATACTAATTTAAGTGTAGGTCTTATGCATACCGTTCTCAGTAACTGTCAGACACACAATTCTATAAAGCTGGTGCACCTCTTCACTCGTATTTCCTCGGTGTTACAGTTGTACATAATTGATACTCAGAGACTATATTCATCTGGATTGTGTATAGAGTACCTATTATTCATAATGAAAATAAAAATTATTTAATACAATTTTTTTGAATAGTTTTTAAGCAAAATATTTGCAGTTAAATTAATTATTTTAGAAAATATAATGTCACATTTCTTTTCTACATTTCTCCTGCTTTTGAGAACTATCCTTGCTATCCTTAACAACATTTATCTCATTCATAAGTGTATTCATATCAAATATAATACAATAGCCTGTTCACCCAAATGCTTAAGTAAAATTTAGTTCAGGATTCAGTATTCTAAAGTTATATGATGAATATCTGTCTCTTTCTCATACGTCACCACAGAATATATATGCAGATAGAGATTATAGAATAGATGCAAGCGACATCAGCGGGGATCTTAATAACCTCAAAACATAAAACAGAAAAAAACCATGCCAACAAGATCAGAACGGTCTCGCCGCTCATAGAAGGAAGTCGAGTCTGCTCCGGTGGACAGATCACGCGTAGTAGATATAAAATGTGATTGCTACAGTTGATATCCACGAAAACTAGTAAAAGCGCACGAAAATAGACACGCGTATTAATAGAAAGGTGCGTAATCCGCGATGATGTCGTGTCTCGAGAAACAACAGCAGAACCAGCAGCAAGCTGGTTTAGTCGAAAAGGACGGCATTGCGCCAGAGCTGATCTTCGAACTTAAGTGGCGGCCCGCCGGGAAATCGTCTAAGAGCAAAGCCGGTGATAAAATCATTCAACTTGGTATCTGGGACGCACCTAATGACTCCTCGTCACCACTCGATATCACGTCCTTCAGGTGTTACCTAGTGAGTTGTCTTTTCTTGCTTGTCCTTATAACAATTTTCTAACTATTTTACCGAACGCAGTACCGTCGTCGACTCACCCCCACTATTGGATCCTCTGATACCTGTACGACTCCATTTTGGTCGCATGTTTTTCCGCACAACGCAATTTCCCGAAATCTCGGATTTTCTCTGCACGGATGATTTTGCGTACTCTTAGTGATGTCATTCGTAACTTAACAAATTTTTCTTTAACGTACGGGATGTTTAGACATTATTGTTTTGTTATTAATTTTTTTTTACTTTTATACCCAGGGTAGAGAGTAATATGTAAAGTATATTGGTTCTTTAAATAAATTTGTACATTCACATTTCTCTAGTACCCAAGAATATTTTTTTAGCTCCGTGTAGCTTTATTGATTAGGTTTTTATTGAGATTATCATGAAATTAATATTGTTTATTATATCAGAAAACAGCTCATTTTGTGAGCAAATTCGAGGACGTTATCTCGCTTAATGAATTTATGAAATGTTTTCTGTTTCAGTGGGCTAATGTAGGATTATCTGAACAAGATTGTATCAGTTATGTTGACAGTGATGGTGATGAAGTCCCTATAGATTCCCAGTGTGAATTTCTTGAGGCTCTAAAGGTAAGTGATATAATTAATATGAGAGTACTACCAAAACTTAATGTAAGTTAAGAGAATGTAAATTACAGTTATTGAATTATGTATTTTAGTTTGCCAGATCCTGTGCTAAGAAAGATCAGAACGTTTTACTTCTAATTGATTCTGTCAATCAGGAAAACGTGAGTAGCCCAAAAACTATTGATTGGGAAAACGGAGAAATCAATTGTTCCAAGTCTCAGAGGTTTTTCAAATCTAACACCCCTCAGTTTTCTACAAAAAATACTATGGCTCCTATTACTGTTAGTACCATTACTGAAAGGGTTAGTCAGTTAACACTGGAAGAGAAATTGAATAATTCCACGATAGAGCTACCAACATCTATTGACACAACACCTCCACCATGGTTTAAGAATTACATGGAAATGGTAAATATTTTATATTAAAATTATATTCTCTATAAACAAACACTTGATGCTTTTTCTTTTTAGCTTAAAACGGACATAGTGACTGAAGTATCATCTAAAGTAATGTCCAATGTAATGGACATTTTGAATAAGAGATCTGAAGATCCCTCTCGTTCGAATTCCCATTATTCGTCTCGGTGGGAACGGCATTCTCGTGACCCTGAAGAAAGGTTGCATCACAGAAAAACGAAGAAAGTTACTGAAGAAGTAGAATTGACTAATGCTCTGCTGTCATCCGATCTACAGGATGAACACCTCATGTGGAAAGTTAAAAGGATCGAAAATCAAAAGAGAGCACTTCAAATAAAATTGGAACGTTTGGAACAGAAGACCCGGATGATTCTAGAGAAAAAGAAAAAGCGTTTTCGTGACGGTTCTGGGAACTCAAACAATTTGGAGGAAGCCAGTAAGAAGTCTGAAGCCTTGGAGGAATCAAAAAAGTCGACCCCAGTAAGGAATCCGCATTATTTACCAACTGAAACAGTGAACAATTCTATCGATATCAAGACCGAGGAATCCATGCCAAACGTCAGTAATAATCAGCCTGAAGTGAAACTTCGTATGAGCTGTTCTGTAACTGGACATGAAATGCTTGATAAATCCAATATAAAGTCCACGGATTACTACAGCGAATCAAACAGTGACAACATTAGTATAATTTCTAACATCAGCCACACTTCTGATCAGGATCACAACTTTGAGATGATCCCTATGCCATCCTGTATTGTTGGCAAGACTTCCTCTAGTGTTGATGGCGATTCAAAGGAGAAGATTTCCACCGGAGATAACTGTCTGCCTCGCAATAATCTTAATTTTGTTTTTTACGATGCTGAGAGTGACAGAAATAATAACATGGATTCACCCAGCTTCGAGTTACTTTCAGAACCGGCATCACCAGCATTATCGATTCATATGGACGAAGATCATTTTCACTCAGATGATAAGGAAATCGATACGTATGTATTGAGTTCAAATATCGAATTCAATGGCGAGGAATCTATTCCTAAGAGACTAGGATCACCATACGAGGTCGACTTCGAGGGGAAAATGTACAAGAAGATCCACAACGATTCCGACACGAGTATCGACGTCAATCTGGAGAAACGTCCTGGTGGCACTTATTCCTACATCAGCGAAACACTACCGATCCATAATATCGACCAGGAGGAACCAGCTAAGATGTTCAAATCAGATTGTGTTCTGGAAAGTCACCCTAAACAGTGTGATACAAATTTAGAAGCCAAATGCTGTCATGCAAGCTATGCTGCTAATACTGAACAATTCTTCAGTAAACCTAAGAAGGTCGAAATGAAAGTAGAAACGCCCAGAAAGTCACATCATGATTCCCAGGACCTAGGTAACGAGTCCACCGAGTCGGCACAGAGTTTCAGCTCTCATACAATCTCTAGCCCGGAAATCAATGCGTTCGCATTTGCAGAAGTTCACAGTGGTTCGTCTTATAGTACCCACAAGTACGTATTCGTCGATCATAACGCCAGCAAGGGACTTGGTGAAACGTATTCAAAGACCAACTCTGGTAAGAGTCAGGAGCCTACTAAGAACAAAAGTACGACGTCCACTAAGCATCCTAATGAATATCCCAACAAGAATTCTTCCTGTTACTGCACCGATCAGCCATATGGAGTTCGTGAAGCAACTTCTAGAAAATCTGCTCCAGAATTAGGTCTAGGTCCTGCAGATCCTGTTCACATTCTCCCAGAAACTCTAGTAACTGGAGCTGTGCACGTTGCGTCAAAGGCTTACATCACAGCACGGAAAGTTCTTAACAAGATTCGCACCCAATCGGTAATACTACGTGAATTAAAAACAATATGCATTCCAGGTGATACCCTGAGTTTTCAAGATTCTATGTTTCTGGGGATGATTAAAGTACCCCGGTCTACGTAAAGGAGTCTAAAAACAGCTTTTTTGAACAGCGCATTTTTCCTTTTATACTCTTTTCGTAAAACTTTAACATTCATATCCATATACTTATAGTTATCCTAGTCCACTTTACCCTTTATACATCAAATATATCTTTCACAAACATCCTGTGCTTATTCTTTTATTCAACTACTACAGTAATAGTAATAACTTTAATTTTAATTTATTACAAAGAGTAAAAATTAGTTATCGATGTGACTGCCTTGCATGCTCTTACCTATTTAAATTTTTTTCTTTGTATAACAAATTCTAATCCCTTCAGATGGATGAAGCCCAGAAGATGAAAATGGGTTGGTGATCAGCTCCAAGAACAAACTGTCTGCAGGAAGAAGAATGAAAGAAAAACAAAAAGGATACAAAAAAACAACAATTTCCTGCGACAACTTGCACCCTGCCGTGATCCTTTACTTCTGCGAACGAATCCCAATAAACCACGGCGAATTCACGAAAGCTAAATTATTTATGGACCGAGAGGTAAATTAAGTAAAGTGAAGCGAAACGTTGAGGTACATTATTAATAACTTAAGTAGTATCGAACGTTAATTTATCCAAACTAATTTCATATCCTAATTATATCTTATCTACGTGTTGCAAAATCTCGGTAGGAGCGTTTGTAAAATAATATTCTTGAAAGGCGTAAAACAATGAGTCCTACACTGCTATTCCCGCTCTTGCTACATCTTCGACTATTATATTTATTCATTTGATTGGTAATATAGCACTGGAGGATATCTGGATAAGTTTACATTCATGGTTCCCTTTTCCTTCTTTCTTGTCTTTTATATTAGACTTTTCAAATGATTGGCTGTGGTTATACGAAAAGTAAACGCCTGAGTTCGAATGAATATATATATATTTTCTATCTCGACGTAGAAACGAAAGATTCTCTTGTAGGAGAAACTCTAGTTTCCAAGGAGTATCGACGGTAATAAATAATATACCGATATATACCGTAGGCATTTAAGAATGGATTAAAGTTCTCTCTTAGAAAAAAACTTAATGAAAATGAAAAAAAAGAAAATAGAGAAGCGACAAATGATCAATTCTTAAGTGGTTACTGTGCAAATTATATTGTAGTCCATAGTCTACTGCGAATATGTAGAAATACACACGATTATCATAGAATTCACGACGACGAATAACGATAATCGCTATACGACGAGGTTTTGAGGTTTCAATTTAAAGAATAATAAAAGAGAACAAGTGATACTTAAATCTCATTGGAAATTTTCGAAATCTCAAGAAAAAAAATATAAAAAAAGGAAAAAATATTCACTGTCTTAACGATCGATCGTTTCGTATATTGCTAATCAGTGTAAATGCTTGTGTAACTAGACTATGACACAATACATGGCATTATTAGATACGATTATAATGTCTTATTATTCATATAATAAATGTATTATGGAAAATTTATTATATATATAATAAGTATACGTATATAGTTGCAAAAATACATAACGAGACGAATAAAAAGATAGACGATTTACAACGAACACGACAGAATAAATATTTTAAAGTTTCCACCCTTTTGAGTTAATTTAAATTTAAAACAAGAAAATTTTGTATAATTGACAGAACTCAATTGACAGCAGACATTGTATTTGGTGCCGCAAGAAACGTGTATCTTTTGCATAAGAAGCTTTAAATCCCTTAAGCGTTATCTTTAGTATACTTGGGGTAATTACGATTAAAAAAATTATAAAATAGAGTCGCAAGGGGTTAATATACGTGCAATTAGACACATGTGCAACTTCAATAACAAAGTAAGTTAAACGTGAAGTCAATCTGTAGAAAGGCGCAGTGATATGCTGGATAAAAAATTAAAAAAATAAATGTTGATAAAACAAAATGCTTGTGAGATTTTGTTATCTATTTCATTTACATGTATACATTAATTTGTTGATACTAGGCAATAGTTTCTTTTCTTTATTATTAGTAATGTTTATTGTTCTTAACTAAAAAATACTATTCATAGATTTCCCACTAAAAAATAAGCATATATCAAATAGTACACGTGTAAAAAATTATCGGTCGTAACTTTTAATTGGTAATATTTGGCTAATTATCTCTAAGATGGCACCATGGATATTATCCAAGAGGCGTTACTTCAGGTATGGGGTGTCACAGTACTCACACCACTGAAAATCGATGTTTAAGCATATTCTAATATTTTTCTCGATTTTTTTTTCATTTCTTGAGCAATTTATGAAGTTTCTATAAATAAAAGCTTAGGAAATAATTCAATTCGGAAGGTTAGATAAGTTTTGCGATGTACAGTTAGGAAAGTATGGTAAGTGACATGTGTGATAATGTTTTTCTTACCTACTAACGACCCATTTTGATAACTCGGGTTATTTAGAGCGTGACTAAATATAAATAGATTGGACATGCTCGTGTATTTTATATCGCACGATTCGGCTATATGGAATATATATATCTGTATATGGCATTTCAATTGGAAAAGTCGATCCTTAAGTTTCCATGACACCCCAGCTCGCGCGACACCATATCCCATAAGAAGATATTTACCCCTTCGTTCAACGCTGAGACACCCTACGCGACTACTGGCGCGTTAAGCGGCAATCGGCGAACTAAACTTTAAGAGCAAATAAATTAGATAATTCTAGACTATATAACAGTTACTTATACATATGTTGCTATTAGCATTGAGTTGATTGTTTGAAATACGTAACTTGTGCATCTATACCTTAAAAAACTAAGTATACAGGGTGTCCCAAAATTACCTGACCAACGGGGTATGACGGTGTTCGGGAGGCACCACTGATCACGAAAATGACCTTCTTTTTGTCCGGAAGTTCATAGTTTTTAAATGGGAGCAGGTCAAACTTGACCAATCAGAACGAGGCGTCAAGAGAAACGTAGGCACCTGCGAACTCTGAGTTTTCTTCCCTCGCTTTTGTTTCTCGGTGGCTTCGGGCAGGCTGACGTCAGCCGAAGACATGCCTAATGGAAACAAGAAACAAGCTACCGAAAAACAAAAGCGAGGGAAGAAAACTCAGACCATTAGGCATGTCTTCGGCTGACGTCAGCCTGCCCGAAGCCACCGAGAAACAAAAGCGAGGGAAGAAAACTCAGAGTTCGTAGGTGCCTACGTTTCTCGAGTTTTCTTCCCTCGCTTTTGTTTTTCGGTAGCTTGTTTCTTGTTTCCATTAGGCATGTCTTCGGCTGACGTCAGCCTGCCCGAAGCCACCGAGAAACAAAAGCGAGGGAAGAAAACTCAGAGTTCATAGGTGCCTACGTTTCTCTTGACGCCTCGTTCTGATTGATCAAGTTTGACCTGCTCCCATTTAAAAACTATGAACTTCCGGACAAAAAGAAGGTCATTTTCGTGATCAGTGGTGCCTCCCGAACACCGCCATACCCCGTTGGTCAGGTAACTTTGGGACACCCCGTATATACTATGAGGTATTTGAGTTTTGTTAGACTCTGGTGAAAGCATAGTCCACATGATCTTTTAAAACTTGATTCTGTGAGGAAAATAAATCTAACAAACAAAAAAGAAAAAGATAAACACCGTCGAACCATGTTTATTTGAACAGTGATTACTACTTTGCCCAATTTCTAAGGAGTCATAGTACATCTGTAAGTTATGCATATAATTATTTTTTCTTAAAATTTCTTTCCGTATCACTCTTTATTATTCAGTACTGTAATATTACTAATGTGTTATATTTATGCGATGCCAACAACAGCATCAATCACAATATATGTATATATGTATATAACGCAATTAACAGAACCGTAAAATTCCAGTTAAATTTAAAATAGCATTCTCTAAACATTCATTCATCCATACTCACTCGATTTGTATATAATTATTCGTAGTTTTTCGTTCATAGTTTTATTCACGACTGACCTCGTATAGATCCTGGAGTTCGTCTGGTGGTATTTCAGTGTTATAGGTGCAGTCGTTGAAGTTGATTAATTTCTTATGGCATTTACCTCCATCCATTCGGTATTGGCCATAATTACTTTGAATGGTATCGTAAAATCGTCCTAATATAATGGCCATGTTGCTTAGGAGTTTTGGCTCGCTTTATACAGAAAAAGGAAATAGAAAAATATCACTATTCGAGTGAACAGTTATAAAGCTATTAAATTCACCGAGTTACCTGCCGTGCTCCGAAATGTGACACGTGTGCCTTGTGTCACGTCTAAAGGCAAAAGGGAAGAGTTAGGCGGTTGGAGGCTCAACTTAAAGTTACACGACAAGACACCAGGAGGGGGTAAATATTTCGATTGTCACGCTATATTATGGTCAATTCTAAAATTACCTGGTAACTAGTCGATAATCCGTTACACACAGCATTTATTTTGTCGAACGACGAACCATTGAGTATTTACAAACTTTTCATAAATATTACACGGTATATTACATTTATGTATCTTAGGAATACATTCCGTTATGTTTTTAGTCCCCCTTTGAAAATTCTCTTGATGGAGTCCTGGATGAATTCCAACTATATTTTAGTATGAACAAGGACTTCTCCTGCTATTATTACTCCCCTATGCCAAAGTCTGTACAAAAGTAGGTACGAAAACGTCTTCTGGACGATATATTGGACCATCTTAATTCGTTTAACAGGCAAAGGGATCCAAAAAAGAAACAAAGTGGTAGTAGCAATATGCAGAGAAGCTCCTTTTACTTTTATAAATTCCTGTAAAAAAGAAGTTACTCAGTCGTTCAAAAACAATAGATCCTAGAACATTTGCCGGACTCGTCGGCTATGCTGTCTACATTTCTGGGTATCCTATTCGCGTGACGACCTTCGAGCTTCTCCGGTGTGTCAGTTCCGGGTGCATCATCCGTACTACCGTCGTTAGATGCGACGTAGATCACTCCCACCGGATGAAGATCAGGAAGGCGGCCACTTTTCGGATGTCACGCGGGTTCATAGAATGACTGTCCTCTCATGGGATTCGACCTAGACTCCGTACAGGCCAGACTGGTCTCGTGGAATCCTCCTGGAGATCCGGTCGGCTTTGAAGGGTACTGCGAGTCTCTCCTGTTAAGGATGGTATCCTCCACGACATGGGGAACATTCCTAGTCATGCAGAAAAACGACCAGACATAAGCCATGTATTTTTTTTACTTGTTTGCCTCCATCCTACGTAACTCAAGAACCCAAATGTTTACGGTAGTCCGATTTACCGCAAGGAGGATACGCTTATCCTTGGGCGTATCTTGCGTTCCTTCCGAATTCAACTGAAAGCCGGCCACTAGATAAAGGACACTTTATTAATCGCTTGACAGGGGACTTGATAAAGGTCCTTTTACTATCTGATAGAAAAGGGTCCTTTTGAATCGTTTTGCTTAGTATTATATCTTGCGTGCTTTCAAGAAAATCTCTTATAATCGAGATAGTATTAATTTCTAACTTATTGTAGATATTTAATAAAAATTATTGTTTTAGATCTTAGATTCCAAATGAAGAGACGTCAGAAGAAGATGGTATGTACAATGAACGAAGAGCGAAAATCGAAGAATAAAGTATATATATATATATTTTGTATAAAAACTTTATGAAAATATCTTGATTATACTTACCTTTTCTTTTGTATGGTAGATGTTGAAGTCAGATCCAAATTTGCCTCGATAGCGGTTATGTCGTCTTGATATTTCGTCCTGGATGCATGTAGCTCCCTGTGACGATTTCTACGTCCTTGAAATTGATGAAACACCAGTTTGGCAAGAATCATGCCAAGCGCAACTAGGATTCCGGAACAGACACCAGCAAGGACGTAAAACATACTCTCGTGTTCATCCCTATCCTGAGGTGCATGTCCAGCAGCACCTTCTAGAGGAACAGAAAGTAAAAGTCGGTTTCATACTTAAATCATTACTTTTTAAAAGCGATATCGAGTCCTTTTTTCATTATAAAAACCAGCTAAGAACAATTGGTTTACCGTTGGATAGGGGCGGCCTTAGAAGAGGATTCCTGGAGGAGGGTTCAGTGGTGGCGGAAGGTGGCACAATCAAACGAGGTCCTGGGCTGAAAGCCGTCCCGAAGACAGCATTATCGAAATGCTTCTCCTCAAGAAGCTGAAGCTCATTAGGGTTTTCGTCCTCGTCCAAAGGCGATTTCAATTTATACTCATCGGTAAGGACTCCGTAGGGCACTACGGTATGATTATCGCTTATTAGTATGCATGTAATACTTTCATATTTCTATTTATTTCCCTTATTTCTTTGTTTTTCGTCTTTGCTTCCCTTCGATTCTCATCCCCCTTGCACTTTGTGAAACATGTTATGAACATTTATTTGCCATCACGGCATGCAAATATCACGAAAACAACATGGGACGTTAACCCCTGGGAATTTGCCACCGAAATCCGTGCTCATACATAACAGGCTTTTGATATATTTGCTTAAGCAGGTAAATCACAGAGCGTGATATTTTTACTTTTTGTTCTGCATTCCTATCATTGTTTTCGTTTTTATATTTATCAACTTGTATGTCTTACACATACGCGAGCTTTTGCTAGAAAAAGTTGTAAACTGTTGAATATTCTCAGGTTATTGTACGTATACTATGTGTATAACGAGACCGCTAATCTTTCTATGGAACGGCCGAACGGTTATCCGGCAGAACCAGAAAGTCGTGGGTCCCATAGGAAGTACAGCCAAATGGAATAACGGGTCAGTGGATGCAAAAAGTAATAAAGGACGTGGTAACTGCCGGATACGCTGAAATCGAATACTGCGCGAGCACATAGAACAACCCAGCTTACTTGTGGATATATGTATAACGTGCTGAACCATAGCTGTGTCTAAGCGGGAATGAATGAGCGCGACAGAGACGCAGAGAAAAGAGAGATGGGGAACGCGAGAAAGTAGTAGAAAAGATACGAATATAGTCAGGACTTTTGGTACGAGGGTTTACGAATCTGAAGAAAATTAGTTGAAATCCTGTTGGAATAAGTGGAGTAGCACGGGACGTTTTAGATATATTAATGACATGCCTGATATTTCAGTTAGACTCGAAGTAGGCTGGGACGAAAACATGGCAGTACAATAAGCACTTCAAAAAATGTTGAGACCTAGAAGGACCTGTAACGGGATCCTAAAACACTCTTGTGTAAGGGATCTGAAGTATACCGCTGTGCATCTGTATTTTTTTTTAAGAAATAAACAACGATTTGGAGAAAGCATGAAAAAAATGGAAATAGGACATCTTCAAAATTAAAGATTTATCTGAACTCCAAGTGGAAGCTTCCAGCATCCTGTTTGTGAAAGATACAGTCGGCGTTCAATAGTTTTATGACAGATCAAAAACGATGAAGTCTCTAACAGGTCACAAGTGGTTTTGCTTTGAAATGTACAATATTTTATTTTTTTACTTCACCATATATTTCCTTGCATGATTTTATGAAAAGCCACGTATGATTTGATAAGAATTTTTATGCGATTAATTGCATTGTTTGCGAACTGTCAAAAAGACACATTGAACGCGTGCACTGACTCTACACTCTCTAGATACTCTACTCTCTAAGATAGTCAGGAGTACAGCTACCTCACGCATTACAAACTTTGAATGAAATATATATATACATATATGTATATGTGTTACAGAGAAACATTGGCGAGACACTATGGCACCAAACGGAGTATACATAGGAAGACCTAATTCACCAGGAGTTGAAGAGCACTGTATCGCTCGTACTACTAAGAGTACTACTAGTAGTAGTAATATGCCAGGAAGTCGTACACGGCGTGGAATACCAGTAGACTCCCTGGGGAATAAATAGAGCCATAAACCCGGCTGTTTGCCAGGCGGCCCTCACGAATTCTCATCCAAGTACTTGAGTCCCTTGTTGGCATAGTTCAAGGAGCACACGGTTCCGCTCCGCCATAGAATGCGAGAACTCCACTTTAACGGTACAACGAGCAAGCGAAACAATGCTATCCTTTGATCGGATTTCGTTCTCTAATCAATATCGATTCGCAAGACTCGATTGCACGGTAGTCACACAGATTTCCCAAGATATTTAGTATTAACTGGCTATTTTTTTTACTTCGTTAACTATAAATATGTTCGTGAGTAATCTATCTTCGTGAAGATTATTTTTTAGAAGATTATCCTTCTTACTCAATATGAATCAATCAATTCTATATCATTTCAATTATTTATAGTAAACCTTTTGACAGGAGAAAAAAGTTCTTTATGGAGATTGTCCTGATGTAATGCAACTCGTCTTTCAGAATGAATTAATAAACCCTTTCAATTAGTGTGCTAACCCAGATAGACAGATATACATAAATTTTGCTGCAATTTTACCTGAAATTGAATCACGAAATATATAATGCTCACCTGACAGTCACATTTGCTAAATTAAACGATGAAATTATAGTGTAAGAACAATCGGTAATGTTGATTATACCTGATTGCTTCATTCACTGTGCCAAGAAAGAAAAATAACTTTATCCTCTTCATAATCTACCAAAGTATATAGTAAATATGGTTTAAGTGTACCTCATATCATAATCGAAAAGAATTTTTATTTAACCTCGCCATTGCTTCGTATTTACATCATCCCGTGATCGTTCAGTAAAAGCCGCACATGACTATATTCTGTGTAGAAAATTTGGTGGATTAAAAGGGTTACCTAGAAGTATTACTTTGCTATATGCATTTGAGAGATGCACTATATTTGCGAATTGATTGTTCCACGTCCTGCCACCTAGCGGACATATGTACATACTCCGAATCAGTCAGTCTATTTGAAAATTAACTCACCGCAAGTGTATGCTACGGTGAGGTACGGTTTTGTGTTATCGTGCTCGCAAGGATTTTTGTCCTTTGATCTCACGAATAATTCAGGAGTCACTGTTATGTTACAGCTTTTGCGACCGTGGCAAACTTCTTGAAGACTCTTGGTTCCGCTCTCAATGATGCACGCTTCAAAAAAGGTAAACCAAGAAATCATTAACAACGTATGTAAGAATCTAAATGAATCCAAAGTTTTAAAGTAAACTAACTAATGTACAGTGGGAAGAAAAACTTACTTTCTTGAGGCACTTCGCGGGGCTGAGGACAGCGAAAATCCTGGTATTTTATTCTACCGTATGCAGCACTGTAAACGGCGACACGACTTCCAGGATTACAGGAAAGAGTGATGTTCTCTTTATCACAGCCCACGATGCTTCGAAATTCAACTGCAAACGTAAGTCAAGATTTAATAGTTTTAACGAAGGTATTATAGCAGTTAAGTGTGATGCAGAAAAATACAATCAAACAAGATAAATATCTTACAGGGTCCGCACTTGTAGGCTAATTCAATGAATAGAGGTCCTTCACGAAATAGATAATCCGTGCACGATCCGTCTTTAAGGATCTGACTCCTGGTGACTTCGCACTGTCCTTTATTTTGACAATTCTCCACAACAGTTTGCAGCAGAGAGTACTGTTCCAGCATCTGACAGAATAAATATAGGTACTATAAAATATTTATAGCTTTAAATTATCGATGTGTATCAGTATTCCACTCATTTTTTATTTTTTTTTCCCAGTTCGTTATAATGGTTACACTTTTTTTTTTTTGAAAGTTCAAATAAAGTTGCTAGAGATTCAATACTGTCCCTATCTATGATACATGTATTCTTTTTTTTTTATTCGTAGTTGTGCGCGATCCACCGGGAGAAGAGGGCGAGAATCATTCACGCAAGGGCGCTCACAGAAGAAGAAGTACCAAGATAAAAAAGAACACATGATCCCATAGTAGCCATTACTCTTCCTGAGGTACGATTAATTTCTTTTTATTTGCAAGTACAACTTCTCCTGACGTTCTTTGGAAACATTCCGTCCGCATATACAAGGATGTTTGAAAGTTCTCAGAAGACGCAGAAAGGAAAGGTTCTGTTGTCTTGTGAAGCCTTTGGAAATGTGTTGAGACCTTTTTCTAAGTTATCTTTTTTTCGACAGTCGAACAAGATGCTGCTGAAACGTGTACAGCCTCCATGATGCCATCCCGACATATGACAAGAATATCTGAGGGAGAGAGAAAGAGAGCGAGAGAATGTTCTCCCTCTATACCCCGAAAGCTTCAGAAACTGGGTTAATGGCTCTGATGATCGTGAGACTCTAGAGAACATCATCGCGAGCATCGTTATCCTTACTCTTGTTAAGTATCATGCATGCACACAGATGTGTATATATCTAACATCCCTCTATACCTTATATACAAGATGGTACACCTTACTTGCATCGTTGCACATTCTAATTACAAAGATATTTTCTAATTAATATCCATTGACGCTTCCGCACTAAACAGGAAGTTCCATTGTCACGCCGTAACCTAACCTAACAATAGTGAGAGGCACGCGACGAACTGGAAGCCACGCATAACCTAGAAACTGTATTACTGCATAATAACGTGTGAGAGAATAAAGAAAGAGGAAAGAGGCATATAAAGCAAATTAAAAGAGCAAGCAGGCAGAAACAAGGATTTGCTGGACAGACAGGATGATCTCGTCGTGACGACTGGATGTAGGAAAAAAGTTGGATAACGCAGATAAAGAAGAAAAGAAAGAAAATGACGCGTGTGAAAAAAAGCCAAAGGAGAAGTGTTGGTAAAAATTATGAAACGTTAAAAAAATGAATGGAAAATAAGAGAATGAGGGAAAGCAACAGCAGCATTGACAATGACAAAGTGGTTGGTTCGTGTATTCAGTTTTTTGTGGAGTTTCGAGTGGACGCTAATGTATGTTCTCTGACTGACGCGTCTAGTCTGGCCTTTGCGTACTACGCTATGCTACTCGCATTCATTTCTGAAAAATGTATTATTCATACTAGGGAAACGAACGGGCTTAATCAGCTAGCCAAATGGAGGGACCATCGGTGTGTTTCGTATTTGCTCGTAATGTCGTATTTGTTTTAATCACTCACGATTAAAGCGCGAATAGTTTTAATTTATTAATTTGAATCTCATGTTAAAGACATATAGACGTCTGTAGCGTGGGGCTGAACGCAAACAATAATTTCTATTTACAACTGTATAGTACAAATTTGAATAAGTTTAAATGAGGTTTTAGCTTTTATTACGTTATTACCGTAGCTTTACTGTTTACCGAACTGTCTACTCTTTTAATATATTTTCTAAAAGTGCCAATGATCGTACGCATTATTCATAATATTCATCTGAAGCTTGAATTCATTGTATGGAAAAAATCCCTGATCGCAAAGTTAAAGCGATTCAAATAGATCTTCATTTGGACAGTGAAAACTGAACTCAACAATTGAACGCCCTACGCAACAAGTGTCTTCTGGTTTTCTTTAATTGACTTATGTTGTTATCAATTATATGCATAATTTGATTTACATTTTTTTAATAGAAATAATCACATTGTTTTTCAATATAGTTGACTTGTTTTCCACAAAAGATCCTTGAGTTTATTTTGATTCTTCTTTTTTATTCCTTCATTTGTCTTGTTCTTTTTGAGTAACTTAACTTTAACTTCCGGTCTGTAATATTTGCTATGTTATTTTATATTCTGTTTTGTCTATCTTGCTGAACCTAATGAGCGGCGAGGCTTTATTTTCGACTTTTATTATTATCACATATTCGTACACTGCCTAGTATTTCAAGAAAGTATATATAAACTTGAATGCACTCATCAAAAAGAGGTACAGTAATGCAATTGTTATCCCTATATAAACGGCAATACAAATGATGAAACGAGAAATAAAAAAGAAATATAAAAAAAGCTTTGACCATCTTTTGAAAGGATCTATGTTTTTCTTTTCCGTCTGCGCTCGTAATCTACCAGTAAATATTCAGTCGACTCTCGGAATCTCCCTGTGGAGTATTTTTCGCATGCAGTCGCACATGGCCATTCGTTTCATTTTTCTTTTTTTCCTCATTTATCCTATAATTCACAAAAATAGTAGATCTGACCATTTTTACGTCGATATATCGCGTATCCAGACAGGTACCCCAGTCACCATCTGCCCGGGTACACCATCAGTTAGGTTATCCTTGAGGAATTTACCATCCGTAAATTTAACGGCTGCTACACATTGAGCCAGAGACAATTTTTCGGATTTTGCGTTTCTCGTGTATTCACTGCTTCTCGTTGCTGGCGACACACACGAATTGACATCCTTTACTGATCGCTGCCAAGGGTGAGAAGAGCCTCTATGATTTATTGGCGACTATTTTTCGCCAAAGCTTACTTTTCCTTCAGGGGATCAGCGTGTAATAAATACACATTGTGATATATATGCCGTGTACCATGTCCTTCCACTGATGTGAGAAGCGATAGGCAAATCAGCTTAAGGAATCGAGTAGAAGGGCTCGCCGAAATTTTTCTCAGCTAAGTCCGTGGTATTCGACCTCTCATCCTTTCTCACCTTGGCAAACAAGACTACTTGTTAAGACAAATATGCGAAGAAAAAGAAAAGTGGAAAAAATATAACAGATCCCTTGGAGGATAATGACTCTACTTTTTCACCTTTTTTTGTCAAGAAAACAAGTGTCGATCAGTAATCTTTACTGTGCTGATAGCGAAGTTTGCAAGAGTCGCTTACATAACGGATTGAAAATTCACGTGCAGTGTTCTTTTTCATTCATTTTGGTTTTCCTAAGTCGCCGAAGAATTACCGTGTAAGATGCCATGCAGTATGTCGCTTGAGGAAGCTCCAGATTTTTTGGATTTCGCGTAGAGGACACAGGTGTCCTTCTTTAAAGTGGATTACAAGGTTAAACCGCTTATAGGAACCTTAATGCGATGGCACTACCCTTCTATAAACCGCCTTAGAGTTTTACTTTACCACCCAGCAATACCCTATCTTAGCCATACAGACTGTGTAAAGAAAATACACAACGCTTTATGTATGGTTATGCTTCATGAGCTCTCTCTCTCTCTCTCTCTCTCTCTCTCTCTCTCTCTCTCTCTCTTTTGCGTTACTGTACATTTATATACTGCAGAATCTTATCGCTGCAACCTTCCATTATGGAATGTAACCTTATAGCTACCGTTCAATCAGTTTTCAAGATGGGATAGATGCTATATTACGTACTGTTATCTAAGCTATACCGAAACATCCACCTATCCGTGTTATAAATCGATCAATGTACAGAGAACTCTTGACAATTTTCTTGAACGGACGAAATTTTATTTTCAGAGATTTTCCCGTCAATGATATGTATGCATTCAACTCTCTTGTTATGTAGGATCTGTTTCAAATCCTTACCAAGAGCGGGAACGAAGTGGATATGGAACCGTAAGAGAATACTTAAATATTGAAATATTTATTATTTGCCGTTCGAATCTGGCCATTATTGTCTAGAAAAATATATGAGTATTATATGCTAAGATTATTGATCTCAGATGGGAATCTCTGAGGACGAGGGCTCTGTGTTCGTGTAAGCGAGAAAATGTGTTTGTTGAGAAAAATTGTGGAAAACATAAAAAGGTCCGAGGACGATATCCTGTAGGATATATATAGTACATAGTGTATACAGCTCGCGGTAAGGATAATGGGGATTCAAGAAGATTCTCAGAGAAATTCCAAGGGAACGTATTTCTGGTTGAATCCAGTTAACGGCTGTCTAGTATTTGAAGTAGCGTCGAAATGATATATCTTGATTTTCTTTCTCTTGTCCTTCCCAGAGATACGTTCATGCCTCGCAGAATGATATCGGGGTGCTCGACGACGCTCTCGAGGTAACGCTGAATTATTAGCGTGCGACAGGAGGAGGACACGGAGGGCGAATGAGCAATGAGACTGAGAAGAGAAAACGACTGGCTGAAATATTCAACGTCCTGACCCTCCAGTCCACCTTCTTTGGAGAATGAAATGAAAGAGGATCGTTGTCCAGTGCAGGTGCATAACAGTGTACTCATTTATAACGTGGATGATCACGATACACAACCCTGGGAGTTGAATGCGTCCTTGGGGTGCGAAATTGTCCAAGCTTAGACAGGTATTTTTTAAGGGTAAATTATTAAGTGAAAAAAATGCCATAACGGGATTCCCAAGTAGAAGGACTTGGAGAGAGGAGAAAAAATATGTATTAATTTCTCGTGCTTTCCTCGAGGGCTTGCTGGAAAGTTGGGTTGCTGGCCTGGAGGTGGAATATGCAATTTCTGTTAAATTATTCTACTCTCAGTATTTACCCACTTCTTCTTCTTATCCTCGGTACGAATTTACTCTCTTACTCCTGAGCTTTCAAGGAAATAATTATCCCACGGGTCTAAACTACGTAGTATACGGTCTACAGGCAAATGTTGCGCTTAAACATTTTCCTAGAAAACTGTTTACCTAATGAAATCGTGCGCATCGAAACTGTTGCTTCCCAAGTGGACTGGGCAATATAGCTACGTAATGTCCAACTGCGAGAAAATTTCTAAGATTTAGAAGCAAATTGGTAAAAGATTAAAAAGACAGCTTAACGTGTTCGGACGTGGATAATCTCATGCGCACGTAGCACCGTCTTCGTCACGCTACAGAGTTTTATAGTAATATAATTTTTGACGTGCAAACAAAGTTATACGAATAAAATTTTTTATATATTTCTCATTACTTTTTTTCAGATTTGATTCGTCCAATGAAATCAACGTCTCTTTATTCACCTAATGGCTGCTCGATTATTCCAGCGAATGCTTCTGGCTATGTGTTCTCTTCTTACTTCTAAAGTACTTTGTACTGTGTTACTGTGCTCACCTTGACGACGTTGCTGCAATTCCGTACCATCAAGTCATTGTGTTTCTCCGTAACCGGATACAAGCAGGACGTTTGAGAAAGCATATCGGGAGAGTCCGTGTAGTGGGCCTGGGTGATTCTTATCGTGGTACCTTGAGGACATTGTAAAGCGATAGAGCCCGTCTCCAAGTACCTGGTGCACTCGAGGCGATGATGCGTCTCTAGAGTCTCGGACAGTAATGCTGTAAAAGGTAATTTTCTTTTAATCTAAGAGAAAAGGACTACCGAACAAAATAAGAGAGTTATGTCGTCGATGATCATCGGTTCGTGTTTTGCCTCTGTTGTTAAAGATAGTAATAGGAAAGGGTAGGAGCGACGTCGAGAGTCTTTCATCGAAACGTCCTGTGCAGTGACTTGTTTGACATTGATGCAGGCAGAGGAAAGAAAAATTTTGTAATAAAGTCTACATTCACCGGCGGAAGTGAATTACGCAGAAGGTGGGCTAGAAAGCTTCGTGGAAAATTGTACTCATATTGTTATTCTCATACGGTATAGGATTTTCCGGCAGTTCCACGGCTGAAATACGAGTTGATATCGCTACCCATATTTTAATATGGGTTAATATAGAGCGGCCAATGCCGGGAGGTCGTATCGCAAAACGCAACTCCCGTATTATTTCTATCCAGCCTTTTTGCCTTTCTGCTTTTCTGCTGTCCTTCCTTCCTTCCTTCCTTTATTCCTCCCTTCTGCTAACATTCGCCCGCCCATTCATATCCTCTTTTTACTGATTCAGCCCTGCTGCCCATTCGACCTATATGCGACTCTATCCTTTTCCCTTGACAGTCTCACTTTATTTTTTCTCACTCTCTCCTATTGCGGCACCATCTCCCCTCTGCTTCGTGCCCGCTTCTCTGGCAAATTGAGAACGAAATACTCCGTAAATCTTGGAATTTAATAAAATTCTTAACGGACTTCTAACATTCGTTTAATCGCTGACATATGACCAGATGAATTTATTTTTATTGGATATCCTATAGCCAACAACAGTACAGAGTGAACAATTTTCTTTTAGATTTAAAACATCCAGTAAACTTCTCCATAAGAGTCTGTGTATTATTTTCTTTTTTCTTTTCTTAACCGAATCCATCAGTCTGGCCGTCACAGGGGGTAACGCGTGCATATCGACATCTCCTAACCTTTTTTTATTGATTTTGATAGATTTTTATCCAAGTATATGAACGTATAGGATGATTTTTCGAAAAGTTCAATTGTTATTTAATATTTTTATTAATAATTATCCATTTTTTATACTATGCATTGGTTAAAGTAATTTTTTTTGCTTCTCAACAGTCGCAAAAAGTTCTTCTACATTATTATGCCATGGAGCTAATAAAAATTACAAACAACACTTCTTAAGAAGAAAACGTTAATAGGAACTATATTCCAAATTCTATTTTGACAATAATGTTCACGTATTCTTAAGTTCTGTTTTTTTTTTATGAATTAAATGACGTTCACACGCAGCTTGAAGATCGACGACTTACTAGGCGTTACGCCTCAAGAAGGGAGCAGAGCTCCTCCGTTTTGATACCATTCAGCTGACGAAGCTTTACTTATTACATAATACTAAGGATATTAATATTAGAAAAGAAAAAAAAAGACGAAACGAACAGCTAAATAATGCTTAGGGCATAAAAATATATCGATATACTACTATCAGATTTCCAGAAAAACGTCATAGTTAACATACAAACATTCAATTTAAACAATTTATAGAATCTTTACGAAGTTAAATTGGCTAACAAAATTAAAAGTATGGCAAGTTTGTAAAAAACCTAATAGTTATTAATAAAAGCTGTTTGAAAAATCACCCTTCATATTTCTATTCGGAGGATTGAAAGCTATTAAAATCAATGAAAAATATATAGGCAACCTGCATATGCAGAATGGAACTCCTTTGAATTCCTGGACAAATAGAAGTACATTTTGTGTACCGTCTAAGGTAGCTCATAAACACTATGAAACAAGAATCCAGTTAAAATATTCAAACAAATTTTATTCTAGTTTATTGTTTAGCAGGTGTCAAAAGGGGCGGAAGTTAGTATAATCATCACCTGCCACGTAAGGCTATGTCCAAAAGAATAAAAAATAGAAGTAGACAAACTGTTCCATTATATGTTCAATCTTACTATTCTGTTCAACACTGTACAGTCCATTTCTGTGAAGCTGCATGTGATCTTCAATACTGCCCACGAAATGGGATATAAACTTAGGGTGGCAAGTGGCCATAAAGGTTTCTACATTTCTTTTTTAGAGCGGAACAGGAATCAAAATGATTCATCCGTTTACTGAGAGGGACATTTTCCGCAGTGAATTTCCTTTCCGAAGATCAAGATCCCTAATCTCCAGTTGCCATTGACGCAATCGATGAGATCGACTCAATAAATAATCTTTAAAGGTGGTATGATGTTTTATAAGTAAAAGTCAAGCTTAGAAGTTGGAAAAAGCTCACGGTAAAGGTGGCACTACTGAATTGTAATATATATAATTAGAGATAACGTACATCTGTTCTTAGCACGTACATTGAGTGTATCTTGTGTTTATAATACTAGGACCTTAATGTCTTCCTGAGGTTGGATAATGCCAGATAATTAAAATTTATAGAGCAATAAAAGTGAGGGAAGCAGAGGCAAATCTTAATCTCATTATCTCGTTGACCTACCAACCAAAAAGAGGTGACCAATGTATTTTTCACGTGCAATTTCGCAAGTATAATTAACACGACGCGACTCGAGCGGATTTAATCCACATATAATTAAGATTAGACAGAATTCAGGGCCCCTTTTTATTTTCACTTTGCACTGGCGAGACACGACCAACCCGTTACATAAGAAAATATTATTTTGCAGATTTTCAAAAAGCTCCACTGATACTGAGTTGGTAAATACACATTGCACGGCGGGAACCATCACAGTGAGATAGTTGATTTCTCCTGGGTCCGAAAAAGAAAGTTTAAAAATAGACCATCAAATATATGTATATAAAAGCAGATCGTGTGGAAGAAAGGTAAGGGCAAACGAATAAGAATGATATATATATATAAGCGGCTCGTTCTAGTAAGACATTTTTTTTTATAGATTTATACAAAAAAATTCATAAAATGACCTCTTCTTATTATATTTTGTAGGCCTTTACACCATTCGGTAGTTTTGCTTATTCTTCGTCTTCATTGCTCCCCTTACTGTCAACTACTCCATCACTTTATCAAGTACTATATTACCGTGTTACAGAAACTCTAAAGACAGTACTCTGTCTTATTCCAAAGTACTCTCTCTCTCTCTCTCTCTCTCTCTCTCTCTCTCTCTCCCCCCCCCCCCCCTCTG